>NC_056730.1:1059368824-1059388824 GCF_019279795.1 Protopterus annectens | reverse complement strand
GGCTAAAGACAAAACAATTAAATATGTATTTTAGTGTAAATTTCTCATACCAAGTCTTGAGCTGTTGAACCATTTTAGTCATTAGCAGGGTGGCATCAGTGTACAGTGTTTGTGTGAGTGGCCTACATGTCCACAAATCCAGTTTGCTTTTGGGATACTGAACAGATTACAGCCATTCATGCAACAGCAGTAATTAGCAAATAATGAAGGTAGAGCTCAACAAGAACAGACCGAACTAAGAGGTGAGACTGCTTCATACATGAGAAGACAGATGTATATGTATCTAAATTCTGTGAATATATTATGGAAAAGATCGTGGCAAACTTTTCCATCCATGGCATCTTCACAGGTTACACTAGGGATAGATATATGTGGTAATGTGGAAGAATAATAATAAACACAGAGTAAAAACAGTGGAAGGGAAACCAAATTTCCAGCAATCAAACGTGGGTAAGATAAGCTACCTGTTATCCCTACAGTGTAGATACAATGATAGATAACACTTTTGGTTGATGTAACCCTAGTGGGAAGGCTAGACTTCTGAAATCAAGACTGTTGTGCAGTTGAGAACCAAAACTAACAGAAAGAAATATGATGTGTACTGTCAGCTTAACAGCACTTTTTTTAAAACATTGTGGAGCTGGTGAAGAGGGTGGGCTAGGCCAAACAACCAAGCAAGACGTAACACATCTTGTATTCTAATGTCCCAAGTAAAGAAAGCTTTAATAAAAGGTTTTAGTCATAACTAGCTGAGTAAAAACAGTCTGCACAGCAGAGAAGCACCTATTCATAACCAGGTGATGAAGGTACTTTCCCATGCAAGCAAGCAAGTTGAGAATTTTTTAACATCTACCCATGTTTCTGAGATACTTGACATTCATGTCCAACTTGCTAAAATATTTCTTTGCAGACACTTGTAAATATATAAAAATGATTTTTAATACCTTATTTAAGATACTTGATTCAGATACAGTTTCACTCTAAAATTTGAGGTTTCTTCAAATATGGTCATTAATAAATCAATAAGCTAAGTATACTGTCAGGTTACAGAAAGTATTTATATAACGATGCTTGCTCTAGTCAGTAAAGGGCAGCAGTTTGCACAGTGAACACAAGATACCAAAAAGAAGGAAATAGCCATGCTCAAATCTAGTTCTGTAAACAATTTATTGATGTAGTTAAAGGAATATTTTAGCATATTACTGCGAGCTTTTGTACTTTCATCCTCTTAAAAAGTAATCACGCAAGGACTTCTTCAGAAACAAATCAGGAAGTCATTATTTTCACTTTTTTTAAATAAAGTTCTGTAAATTGATATTTGCCATTTAAAGGAACAGTGTACTACTTCTGATTCCCAAGACTTTTGCTATAAATATTTAACCAGTGAAACATTAAGGGTAAAGAAAACTATACTACAGTACATGTTTAGTCATAACTAGCTGAGTACAATTAGTTTGCACAGGAGAGAAGCATCTATACATAACCACGTGATGAAGGTACTTTCCCATGCAAGAAAGCATGTTGAGAGATTTTTAACAAGTACCCATGTTTCTGGGATACTTGACATTCATGTATAACAGGAAAAAATATTTCTTTGCAGACACTTTTAAATATAAAAATGATTGTTGTACAACTTACAAAAGATATTTGAGTCAGAGACAGTTTCACTCTAAAATATGAGTTTTATTCCAAAATGGTCATTAATAAAACAATATGCTAAGTATACACTCAGGTTACAGTATTTCTATAACAATGCTTGCTTCATTCAGTGAAGGAATGCACATTTTAGCTTCAAACAATTGCCTGTTATCCAGTTAAGAAACAATTAAGCTTCTGAGTTAGTATCAGTGCAGTACCATTTGGCATAGATATGAGGTGAACTTAACAAACTTCAAAACTGCTTCATCAAGAAGTATGTTACAGTCATTGTTGTGGTCAGATCACTGAAGTACTAACATGAATCTAACAGTACGAGCATAGCAATAATGGGGTTGACATACATTATGGCGTGCAGTCCAATGTGTCAGGTCTATACTGCAACTCAATTATATGGGTATAAATAATCTTACAATATGGACCAAATAAAGACAACTGAGTATATTTATTTGAGAATAAATCCTTAGGTCATTTGCCAGTCTGACAAATCCTCAATTGCCTCCAACTACTGTTGAGGACCAAAAAATGTACTTCAAGGACAGCGGTATTATATTTCTACATTTAGAAACTGGAAAAATATTCTAGCTCCTTATCTTCTTGCTACAGATACATAGACACACACACAGACGCACACACAGACACACACACACACTGTAAAAAAAAAATTAAGCAGTCACAATCTCTTGCAACTATGTAAATCACTTCTGTAAGGTGACAAAGCAAAAGTAATCACACAAGAGGCTTTTTGAGACTAATCAGTGCAGTTCATAGCACTGCTGATTGCATCCACTAATTGATCACACTGAGGGCAGCCATCCACTTTCACCCCCGATGTATGCCTGTGGGTGTAGGTGAAATATGATGATATGGTAATAACTATCTTCCCTGTTTTTATGTTGTGCAAGTTCTACTGTATAAGATAATTATAATTAAAACCAACGCAAGTTTGTACAGGGACCGCAACATAACAAAAAGAAGGAAATCACCATGCTCAAGTCCAATTCTGTAAACAATTTATTGATGTAGTTAATGGAATATTTAAGCACACTACTGTGAGCTTTTGCACTTTCATCCTCATAAAAAAGTAATCACAGAGGGACTTCCTCAGAAACAAATCAGGAAGCCATTATTTGTACTTTTTTAAATAAAGTTCTGTAAATTGATGTTTGCCACTTAAAGGAACAGTTAACCACTTCTGGTTCTTAAGACTTTCACCATAAATATTTAACTAGTGAAACATTAAGGGTAAATGCAACTATACTATAGTGCATGTAAAATGCAGTATTTAAAATATGGAAATATAAATAAAAAAGTATGTAATTTAGCTGTTTATCTTCATATAATAACACAGTTGATTGTTCATAATAGCATATAATAACAGTTGATTGTTCATAATAAACAAAAAAAGTGTTTGTTTTGTTTGCAAATAATACCTGAACAACATGGAAGTGTGTTAATTAAAACAATTATTGTTATGTCAATTAAATTAAAAGCCATCAAATAAAATAAGTCCATATAAAATGCAATGTCTGTTAAAATTTTGTTATTTATACCCTATACTAGTGCTTACAATTTTGCTGCTATTAAATTAAGCACAGAGACCATGGGTACATTTTCATTAAATCCTGGGGCAACAATACCATTCAGTTTAGGTTGCCACAGACATTTTTTTCATTCCAACTGATTTCCCATGTCTCTCCTTTGACATTCAGAATAACTTAAAAGAGAATAACATTACATTTTGAAATATAGTATTGCTCATATATCTTGTTTCTTTCAGTTCCTTTCTATTTTTCCTACATAAAAAGCTGGCCACACAAAACATTTTGTTATATGTACCACTCTTTGTGTAGCACAGTTGCCCTTTTGCAAGGGTTCAGGGTATTTGAGGATATTTACCAAATAGAGAAACAGCTAGAACAATATATATATATATATATATATATATATATATATATATATATATATATATATATATATATTTATATATACATTGGCTGTAAGTCCTACACTTTTTAGTATCCATCACAGCTTTAGTAGTGTTGATATCTGAGAGATTCTGAAACATTTTTTTCAAGTTGTTAGCTGTTTTGAATACAAAAATAATGCTATTCCCTTAATTTGTTCTATATCATTAGATTTGTCGTGAACTCGGGCAGGAACTTGCAGCACCATTAGGCACTCTATTCAACCAAAGCCTGAGTAGTAGCTTCATCCCAGCTGAGTGGAGGACAGCCACTGTCATCCCTTTACACAAACATGGAGCATCCACCGATCCTGGAAATTATAGACCCATCAGCCTAACTAACCTGATCTGCGAGACCATGAAACGGATTATCATGGACCTCATTAACAAGGACATTGCCAACCTCCAAACACTTGATCCCACACAGTTTAGCTTCATCAAGGGGAGGTCATGTCTGCTAAATCTGGTCAACTTTGACACTATTCTCCACTTGAGCATAATAGATAAACTCTCTCAAGTAGGCATCAATCCATATGTTACCAGATGGGTAGCAAACTGGCTCACTGATAGAACCCACATAGTCAAAATAGGGGAAGCCACCTCAAGCAGTAGACCCATAACAAGCAGCATACCCCAGGGTACAGTCTTTGGGCCTCTGTTATTTGGGTATACTTTTCTGAGGTGCAGACCAAAACCAGTTGGCTATGGCTGACCAATTTGCAGATGACTGCAAGCTGGGTGCTGTCATAAATTCCCCTAGTGATGTGGACATCCTCTAAGAGGGTCTCACTCAGAAAAATGACTGGTGCCAGAAACATGCCCTCAAGCTGAATACCAAAAAATGCATCATCATCCCTTTTGGGAAGAGTGATGTCCCCACAAGTTATCACATTAATAACAACATCCTAAGTATGCAATCAGTTGTGAGGGATTTGGGCACCCAGATTGATAGCAACCTGACATTTGACCACCATGTTGCTTCTGTTATACTGAAAGCCTTCTACATGGCCCATCTCATAAGTAAAGGTATCTCATCCAGGGACAAGGAGATCATAACATCCCTGTATTCTCCCCTTAAATGGCCCATTACTGAGTACAATGCCCCTTTCGGCATGTACCTCAAAAAGTACATGCAGCAGCTGGAGAGACCACAGGGGTTCCTCACCAGGAGAATCCAGGGCCTCAAACACCTACCATACACAGATAGGCTAAAAGCCCTATCCCTCTACTTAGTTTCATAATGACTCCTCAGAGGAGACCTCTGTCTGGCATACAAGACGATCACGGACCCCACCTTGATGGGACTGCTGCATATCCGCAAGTCAAGCTCCACTCAACTAACCCACACGTGCGGCCTCAACCTGGTCTGTGACATCAACAAGACTTGTTGGAGGGACAGATTTGTGTCTCAGAGACTATCCCATCTATGGAATAGAGTCCCTCTCCACATCAAGCAGTGTACCTCTTTACCCCTTTTTAAAAGCAACCTGGATAACTAGATAGGAAACAGAAAATATATCCTTGGGATTCCACCCATGTCCCTGCTGGACAGGGGCATCAGGTGCTGATTTGTCTAAATATGGGCTAAACTCTTGGCTAGACTTATAAGGGCCTCAGGTCCAATAGCCTAGTAACCTATGATCCTGTAAAAATACTCCAGTGTTTCTCATAATAGATTGAATATATCCAGCCTCAGAGTTGTATTGCAAAACAGGGTCTCTCTCTCTCTCTCTCTCTCTCTCTAAGTGTTACTATCAGCTGTCCAGCAGTACAGTGTCCAGTCAGGGGATCAATTTCTATATTAGACTTTTCTTAATCCACTCCAAGGAGTGGTTTGTATCTGTGTCCCCATTTTGTGGCTATATTGTTACTAATATCTGTTAGCATTAATCTAGGATAACATATAGTAAAAAAAGACATATTTTAACTTGCTTCTTTCATAATCAAACATAGTTCTATCAGAAACCATCTGTGTCAGTCTGATCAATTGACCTTTAATTAGACTTTTCTTATAAGTCATGGGATGAAAACTTCTAAAGTGCAAATATTCATTATTAAATGTTGGTTTATGATAAACAGTTTAACTAAAACCATCTCCAGACTTAAAATAGTAGTATTAAGATAATTGACCTTGTCTTATGTACAATTTAAATCTTAAGAAGTGGGTAATCAAGCGTAAGTATCAAATATATTTTTGTACCATGTCTACTGACCTGGTGCATAAAATAAAAATGTCATCCAGGTATCATAAATATAGTTTTCAGTACTTATAAAACTTGTTTGGGAATGCATACTAAGTTTACAGCCAAGGAAACAATTGATAATCTCAGCCATTTTACCTTGTATTACTGTCAGATTTGTAGTAATACCCATTAAGTGTATTGCCCCCAAATACCCAAGGTGAACATTTATGATCACCTATTGAGTCATCCAGACAGATTTTCAAAGATTGCCACGGAATTGTTGTGCTTAATATGTAATGGGACCTCTTCCAGAAACAGTGGGTATGTTGGGTTAGATAGCTGTTCTACCAAATGGCATTTTTAATGTTGTGGTAGATGTTTGCTTTTCTACTGGTTGTCTATAGGTAAAGAATTCAAAGGGTGCATAGTCATTTATGGAACTGAAAAGTAAACAAAGGTAACCCCTTTTGGAGCCGATACAAGATTGAGTAGAGGGATATGGCTTTAAATCTAACAGAGTAGCTAAGTATATCAGAATTTGCTTAGTGAAGTACATGCAAAAGGGGTGTATTATATTCAGTTATGAGCCTAATAAGGGCAGACTAAAATGCAGAGGGTTGTTGTTGGGTCTCCGATTATAGCAGTATTATGTTTTCAAGACATGGATGCCTAGAATTTCACCTTGAGAGTGAAGCTTGAGATGTGAATCTTGGCATCCATGTCAAGTACTCAGAATAAAAGGTAATGATCAGTGAGACCTGAACGTAAGTCTTTGTAATGCATGGAGTCTTATCTACTCCAGGTACTATCAGTTACAAAAGAAAAAAAACATAATGTGGTTTACTGGCTTTGAAAGCTAGTAAAGCACTTTGAGTGCTGTCACAGACAGCAAGTAAGGAAAAAATCAGGGAGGGTTTTTAAATATTGCCCTAATTTGAAATAAATTACTTACAGATTAAAGTCTGTAAATGTCAATGGTCATAGGAAGAAAGATATTCATGGACCAAAGGAGCATCCCTTCCCTTATACTCAACCATCACAGTACTTAGGGGTTATTAATAACAATTGTTACACATCTCTGAAAGTGCTGTTATGGTTGGGTGTTGCACTACAAAAGCATATAAGAGATTTATCTTTTTTCCAATTATAGAGGGTAATCACAATGCTCCATGCACTATAAGACTATAACTTCTCTAAACTTTGAAGAGATACCATGAAGAATAAATTGTGCAAAGCAGAAGCATGTTCTAACCATGATAGAAATTTGATGGTCAAAAGAGAGTTTGTTATCAGCATAGGTGTCCACCAAGTCACTAAAAATTGAGTCAAATTTAAGTGCAACTTTAAGTGTATGTGGTCAGGTGCTGATGTTGGATCCATTAGAGGGTGCTATATTGCATTTCTTAGTACTGAGGTTAAGCCTATGATTAACAACAAAACATTTGTCTACAACTTGCTGGAGAATTTATGAATCAGAACATAATTTAGTAACCACCGTCCAGTTTGCAATCATCAGCAAACATGACTAACCATAGTCCTTTGATAACAGCTTTCCTATTAGAAAAGTACATGCTAAAAAGGTACAAGCCTAAGAAATAGGCCTGTGGGACACTGCTGGCAATGCTTTTCTACCTAGAGAAAATAACACTGATACTACCAGTATGATTTATATCAGATAAACAGACAGTTATTTTGCAAACTATGTATAGCTTAAAATGCTGGATTGGAAGAGTTTGTTAGAAGTCCCAACTTGGAGGTCAGTGGTGAATGCCTTAGCAAACTTCAGATAGGCAGTGTGCACAGTATTTCCCTTATTTATGGCCTCAGTAACATCCTCACTAGCACTGAACCTAACACGATCTGTTTTTCACAAAGCCAGCTGGTATATGCCCAAGTGATTCTACTTCTAAACCCCATAATTTCAGAATCCTGAAGGCGAATATAACGAGATGACAATCGCAAAACTTAAAATACCGAGCGGCTTAAGTTTTCCCAGGGCAAGTGAACACTTGCCCAACACAACAGTAAAACACACCGTACTAAAACCCACCTAGGAGGGGGTGGTCTATGCCTCCATACCCCCAATGTGAGGGACTGCACCCTCCACACCCCCCTAACTATATATACCAACTCCGGGATGGAGACATTACATAATTCCCCATGTTGGGAAAGTGTTCACTTGCCCTGGGCAAACTTATCTGGTTCAGTATTTTATGCTTCTTGATTCTCTTCTTGGTATTTTCATCTTTGGGATTCTGAAAGTACGGTATTTAAAAGTAGGCCTGCCTGGGCATATAAGGTCATCTATAGTGTTTCTTAGTTTAAGTATAGTATGCTTGCTGGCTTTACAGGTAAAGCCAGTGAGAATAACTGACTTGCAAATGTCAAGATCAGTAGAATGACAACCGTTATGCGATGGCACCCAAATATATGTTCTTCACATCTTGTGGCTATAACCAGCAAACAGACTCAGACAGAAGAGCTTTTGGAAGTAGTTTCACTAGATGGGACCTAACACTTCTCAAAAGACTTCAAGGGATATTACCAAGGTCCATTTAACTGGAATGTTTAATTTTGGAAAGAATCAAGAAGACATGGAGTGATTTGGAGAGGGGAAGACAGAGAGGGAATGTGAGGTACAGGAGATAGTGGGTAGGGTAGAACTGGAAGGGAATCTGCCCACAGGAATATTAAGAATATCCCTGAGGTCAGACAAGTAAACACCATTAAACTATGTTCAGGACAGGATTGTTGATTATTTCTAAATTTCCTAATATAGATGATAAAGGCCTTATGGTTATATTTTAAATGATTGCAACCCTAAGTTCATAGTTGGGTTCGCATTTCCTAATTGTAAGCTATAGGGACTTACTTACAAGTTTTAAGTCCCTTTTATAATGATGAAGTTGAGATCTTTTAGAAGATCAGGAGCTTTTTTCATTTTGTTATAGAGCTTGTAGATGTGGGGGTTCCACTATTTCCAGCATACATATCTAAATTTAAACTGGATATTATGCTTGTATTGGATGGATATCGATGCCTAAACATGTCCATTTAAGCAGGACTGCAATTCAGAGGAGGAAGAAGTAGGCTAAGTCACACATTGTATGGGGCAGCTATACCATTTGTTGTTTTCAGTTAAGATTGGTAAATAGTAAGCTATTATTTCTGGGAGTAATCCCTGAAAGTTAAAGAACTATTATGGTCCATAAAGCAGGCCACCAAGGAGATGGTCAAATCAAGATGGTCCGACTTGACTAGAGAAAGCATAGCAAGTTGGATGATGCAATTGGGCAATAAACTAGTGAGGACAGGATTTAGAAGACTGATACCTTTGGTAGGCAGGGGGACAATTACATCAAGTTTATTGGTATGGATATTTACAAAGTCCAGAAATCTATAGGCATAGTTATTGTCGGCAGTACATTTGCCAGTTAATAAGTGGTGAGTTGAAGTCGTCCATAAGACAGATTCTATGGTTATCTTTTCTATCTGGATAAAGTATTCTGCATTTTCTGAAATGGCCTTAGGGTGTGGTTCTAGAACTGGCTATAATGTGATAGTTAATTTTATTTCTAACATTATTTCAAACATTTCCAGAATAATATCATGTAGAATATGGCAAAAAATAATGAAGTTAGTAGATAATGCAGACACCCCCCCACATTTGCCTAACAGTACATGGCTTACATTTTTGATTTTTATAGACATCTGTGAGTATTGTTGCTGACGATGTGGCATTGCAAGCAGTCTTAACAGGAATTTTAACAAACGATAGGGGAATGGAATGTAAAATTGAAGACACATAGGATGAAACCGGTTACAGACACAACAGTTGTCATAGCAGTAAATGGGAGAAATCAGAAGAGAATAAAAGCTGAGATGGAAGGAAAAATAATGGAACAGGTTAACAGCTTCAAGTATCTGGGATGAGGGGTTGAGGAGAAGGGAGGTCAGTGCTAGAATCAGAGGAGCTGCAACCAAATGGCACAGAGTTTCATGAGTAGTGTATGGCAGAAAAAAGTCAAAGAAGCTATAAAGCAAGGTCCGCAAAACAGTGGTGCAACAGGTACTGCTATATGGAATAGAAACCTGGGCAGTGAATGCAGAGCAGTTGAGGAAGTCAGAGGTAATGAAGATGAAGTGTCTAAGACAACTGGTAGGTTGCTCACTCTGTGACAGATGAAGAAATAAGGACATCATTAAAAAGCCAAGGTAGCTCCAATTGCTAAGCATGTCAAAGATAACAAATTATGGTAGTTCAAACACGTGTAGGAAAGAAGATGATTTGATGGCTAAGATATGGAAGAGTTAGGAAGAAGCAAGAGGAAACAAGGGCATCCAGCAAACATATGGATGGATTGCATGAGAGAAGACCTGAGGCATTCGGATATGACTGTCATAGTAGGTAGGAAAGTGACATTGAATCAAGAAAGATGACGACTGATGTGATATCTCAACCCCATATAAAAAATGGGGAAAAAGGGAGTTGATAATATCACTGTACCATGAACGAGTGCCAGTCATATCATGTGCATATGAATTAAGCATACATGTTTAATAATAAAAAAGCACCACTAAATTTTTGCATGTAAATTACTGCTAAGTTGTATGGTAATCTTGGTCACTGGCATGTCTGGTGAGTGCAGTCATGAATATAGAACATGTTTATTTAGTGTATATTCTGCAAGCCATGTTGTGTGCATGACCTGATTGTATTGCACTGTCCAGACTACCTTATGTTTTTTGACAATACATCTGTTTAGGTTAATGCAGACATTTGGCAACATGAAATTAGTTGCCTACATGAACTATATTAATTTCTGTTGCTGATGGAATGACATTATGCATCTAGAGCTTTAGCACAGATTAGTTTTGCAGGATAGCTAGGCATTTGTTCACCTGGTTGTCAGTATCACTTAACTGTTTATATTGTTCACATCTGTGATGAGGTGTAGAATACCTATAGCAGCAGGAGTCACAGGCACTTTTGCACCTGGGTTGAGGTAGCTGTTAAGCAAGCAGTCAGTCATATCTGTGATGTGGCTGGCAGCTGTGCCTGCAAGATCAGCAAGTGGAAGATCAACAGAGCACCTGTGTGATGAAGGAGCATAAGAAGAGGGGAAGACAAAGGTTGTCCATGTGTTGCCCAGCATTCTCCTGGTGCTATGATTTTTTATTTATTTTATTTATTTTACATTTGTTTACCAAGAAAGTCTGACTGGACACAGGTCCATTTTCAGCGGAGGCCCAGGGAGAAAAGCCCCACAATACAATACAGTACATGAGAGAGAAAAAAAATAGAGTGTACATATAGCATTCATACACAATATGTTAGAGATTAACAATTCTTACAGTAGACAATCATTGAGGTACATAAAAAAATGTAAAAGCATTTGTATTATTATTTATTTTTTTTTGCAGTTATAAGTTCTGTCAGGTAAATATCGACGGGTTCACAAGATTTCATGGGAAAACTGTTTATACTTAGCTGTACTCTGAAACATTCTCTTGGTATGGGTTAGCCTGGTGAGTGACATGAACATAAACTGTTACTTAAATAGTGGATTTTCAGGAGATTTTTCAAATGAATAACGGAGGTGGTAGAAGTTATTTGGCTTGGTGGTGTGTTCAAGGTTTTGGCAATGGTGATGGCAAACAGGGATTTAATGGCATCGTTTTTATGTTGGATGACAGTTATGAGATTCTGGTTACTAGATCTTAAGGCTCTAGAGGGAATGTGGGGGTGAATTAGATGTTGAAGTGCTGGGGTTTTCTCAGGAAGTTAGTAGAGTTTGTTGTGCTATAGATAGTTGATTAAGTAAAAGTATATGAGACAACTCAAACCAGTTGAGCTACTTAAGGGATAGACAGTGGTGGGACATATATAAGGCTTCAGTAGCAAACCTGCAATCTTGTTGTAGCAAGATTCCATTTTATTTAGATCGGTTTGGTAGAGATTAGTCAAGATGGGAGAGGCACAGCGTAGGGTGGATAGAAGATGAGTCCTTGCGATGGTTGCTTTGGTGTGTTTAGTCATAAACTGTTGGTTCCTGTAGAGGAGTCCAAGTTTTTTATTAACTTTCTTGATGGTTTGTGCTATGTGGATGTTGAACCTCAGGTTATTGTCTATTTCTACACCTAGCAGTTTAGTGTGTGTATGCGGTTGGACTGATTTGAATATTTTTTTGGAGCAGATGGTGAAATAACTATTTATGGGAGTAGATCTGCCTGGGCTGAAAATAATTGTTTTTTTTTTTTGGAATAAAAAGAAGTTTGATGTTAGTGAATCAAGTTTTGGTTAGGGTGAAGTTATATTGGGTTCGGGTTTGTAGTTCACTTAGGGTGGGGGTGGCATTTATAAGGGTGGTGTCATCTGCATATTCTACTACTGAGGCAGTGGGTGAGGATGAAGAGATCGGGTTAGTAAATAGAGAGAACAGCAAAGGGCCAAGGATGGATCCTTGAGGGACTCCTATGGTAACTAGTAATGGGGGGACAGTTAGTCCTGCCATAGGACTGCTTGCTGATAGCCAGATAAGTAGCTGTTGAACCATGATATAGAGGAGGGACTTATATTTAGAATAGATAGAATTTCAAGAAGCATACTGTGGTTCACCATGTCAAAGGCTTTTGATAAGTCTAAGAATATGGAAGAAACAAATATACTCTTGTTTCTATGGTGGTTAACTATGTTGGTGAATGATAGCAATGCTGTGTTGGTGATATGGGAAGGTCTAAATCCATGTTAGGATATGGAGAGTAGATTGTTATTCTGGAGGTACTGCATTAGTTGAGTATGAACAACTCTTTCTAATATTTTGGATAAAGGTGATAGGATTGCTATTGGATGATAGTTGGTGAGCTCTAAGGAGTTACCTCCTTTGTGTAGTGGAATAATATGTGATGTTTTCCATGAGGTGGGAACTTTGCATTCTAATAAAGATCTATTTATGAGACTAGAGACAGGATAGACTATAGCTTCAGCTGATATCTGAAGAAAGTCTGCTGGTAGCTTATTAGCTGCTAGAGTGGTTGGTTTATGTTTCCTAAGGAGTTTAGAAATTGCCTTGATGGACATGGAATGAAGGTGAAAACTGGGGGTATTGTTTTTTATATTGGGGTGGATTGGGGTAGTTATTGGTGTGGGGCTGCTAGTACTATTTTGGGCATTGGCAAGGGTCTGGACTGTTTCGGTAAAGAATTTGTTAAATTGAGTGGGAATGTTTTCATGGTTATTTGGTAGCAAAGGGGTTGGAGTAGTGGACTTTCCTGGGTGCAGTATACCATTTATTGTGGCCCAGAATTTTTTGGGGTTGTGAACATATTTTTACTGCATGTTTTTATAGCAGCTAGATTTGTCTAGTTTGATTTGTTTTTTGGCTTTGATACAGAGCTCTAGATAGTTTTGTCTCAAAGTAGTGGTTTTGTTTTTTTTGGTTTTTTGCCTTGTCCCCTTCTTTCATTATAGTTTTACTATCCTTTCTTAGCCATCAGGCATAGTTAGTTTTTATTTTAATGGTTTTGGGGGGAGTGCGTGATGATTTAAGATTTTTATGAAGGTTGTCTTAAAGTATTAGATGGTTTGTCTAGCAATAGTTGTTTTAGGGGAGTCCAGTTGCAACTTTTTATTGTATTGATGAAGTCAGTAGCTATAAAAGTCTTTTTGCTTTGAAATACTCTGAGGATAGGTTGGCTGATGGTTTGGGATCTGTTCCTAATTAGGTAGGTTGGATGATGGTCACTTAGGGTATCTGGAAGCAGCTAGATTGCTGTGCAAGAGTGGGGTCAGATACCAGGATCCAGTCTAAGATGGACTGGCGTTTGGATGTTTTGTCAATTCTAGTGGGGGCGGTTATAGTTTGGGTAAACATGTGGAGGTTTATAAAGGCAGAAGGATTATGGCTGGAGCAGTTAAGCCAGTCAATGCTGAAGTCCCCTAATAGTATGGTTTCATGGGGAAGGGAGCTGGAGATCCAATTAAGCAGGCTTTCTATTACAGTAATGTTATTGCCTGGTGGGATATAGCCAACTGCAATAATTATGTGTTTATTGGAATTTATTTTTAATTTGGCAAGGATTAGTTCTACATCTTTGACTTCTTGGGTATTGTAATCTAGTTGTTTTATGGTGAGATGATTTTGGAAAAATATTGCAACACCTCCACCCTTTTTCTCTAATCTGTCTCTTCATATAATATTGTAACCAGGGGCAGTAATCTCATTATTGTGGTGCTGTGGTTTGAGCCATGTTTCAGTTAACACAGCAATATCTGGTTTGTATAGAGCTAGTAGGGCATGAAGGTCCTGAATTTTGTTAGGTATACCTCTTGCATTAATGTTTAAGAAGAGGAGAGCTGAGGTAGGTCTGTGGTATAGGGGATGTAGCTGATTTGAGTTTGGGTTGGCTGATGTTTTGGGTCCTGGACTGGGGTGTATGTCTCAATTACAAGTGAGTTTATGGAATAGGTCTAGATAGAGTTTGGTTAATTTGTGAATTATTTTAGTTTGTCTTTGAGAAGAGTGGGGATTAGTTTATTGCATGAGTAAGAGAAGGCTTGATTGGAGATAAGGTTGCATGGTGATATAGGGAAGTTCTTTAGTTTGGTGGTGTTGGCTGTGGAATCAGTTTGGCAAGGGGATGGGGTGTGGTTATGAAGCTGAGTGTGGTAGGAGGACAGGATGGAAAGTAAGAGTAGGTGAATAGTATTAATGGGTAGAATGATGTTCTTAGTAGTTGGGTTGGATATGTGTAACTCGTGTTATTTAGTTTAAGAAAGAATGTGTTACATGTAATGGTACTATCTATGAATGAGTGAGATTGGTGTTGTATTAAAGGTACAGTATAAGAGGTGTGGTGGAGTTTGTTGTTGATGGGGGTAAGAGATTTGAATGGATAGGTATTTGAGAGTGTAAGAATTGATAGATAATAATTATGATAGATAATAGTTAGGATATCCATAGTCTAGGTTGGTTTGACTGTACTGATGTAGAGTGTTCCAAGACAATAACTAGACTCCCTGTAGGGCTAGCTTCACAAAGGCAGTTCACACATTACACCAACCACCTATCCGAGCCACCCTGGAGACTTGAAAGGAGCATAGACATTAATCCCTCATCTGCAGATACTCCCCTATGCAAGCAAAGCCTGGATACCAGCAGCAAAATACAGGGTAATCACTGTTGGGGTGGAAAGTCATGCCTAACCTACATCCACCCCCAGGAGCTGCAGCTGTGGCAGGGGTTCCTACAGGGACTTCTGCTGCTGGCAAATTGGACAACCGAAGAACAATGGTGGCAGTAACAGTCTGACATGGAAGAGCAATGGGGTCTGATGTTACTTATTTCTAGATACATAAATATTTTTGTAATATATTTTTATAGTTTCACTCTTTTATGTCTGTTTTGCAGCAGACACATCTTGGTTATGCATCCTACAGGTGGTATATGGATTTAGGCAACATGATGTGGAACATTATTTCAGAAAGGACAGCTCTTGCCTAAGTATTCAAAATAAGTGTCCATCATTGGTTGTGAACAAAACCAAACTGCGTAGAAATCTGAAGGCAGTGATATATGACTTATAGTGGTACATATATAAAGTATATTTTATGATGTTGTTAATGTTTTCCTTGGCATCATTTAGTAAATAATTACATAAAACATAAAGCAAACAGTCAGCATGTGAAGGGAAAATTGCATGTGAGGTTATCATACAAACATTTCTGACTAATCCCCTGATTATTCACATATAACTTTGTATTTTGCATGCTTAGGGCACAGATGCATGTTTAAAGTCAGCATGGACAATTTTTGGTCATATACCCTTAGAGCTGCTACTAGGCTCCTTCAGTACAATGAATTGCTGAATTATTTAGCGTGTGTAAGGGTACACCATTATAGTGCATTGCTAAATGGCCACAACATTTTAAATGTGCAAGCAGGGATTTTTATCTAATGTCTAATATATAAATAACTGATTTGAACATGTTTGTCTTCATGTTCATTCTCCACCTGCTCATACTCTAGTTATATTTCATGTTCCAGACATCTTGGGCATTCCTATGTTATGGTCTTCTGTATATGGTTTCTCAAATACCATTCAGACCCTGCAGCATGATTTGTAGTAATTATGTAACATGTTGTTATGAGTACCCCTGTTCATTACATGTGCATAAATGTAGGTAAGCACCAAGACACAATTAGTGCACAT
This sequence comes from Protopterus annectens, assembly GCF_019279795.1. Lineage (NCBI taxonomy): Eukaryota > Metazoa > Chordata > Ceratodontiformes > Protopteridae > Protopterus > Protopterus annectens. The sequence continues at coordinate 1,059,372,807 of NC_056730.1, read as the reverse complement.
CAGTACAGTCAGTGTGGTTTTTGTATCTGCCTTCTCAGTAATAGACACTACTCCTTTTAAAAGAATCCAAGCAATAATAAATTGAACTCTTTCATATATTTCTGGGCAAGCAATATCATACCTGTTCTGCTTCTGCTAGCTCCTACCTTGTCTATTCTCTTCACACTTTGTTTACTAATCCCTTTCACTTATTCTCTTCAAACATCCATTACATCTTACCCAAAACCCACCTTCCATTGTTCTCATCCTGCATTCTTCCAAATCATCTGACATTTCCATTCACTGCTGTTACCTCTCTTCTACCATCATCTTCATCCAACACCATTGCAAGCTTCTTCTTCCTCTGCAACCACCATCTACATTACCCAGGACCTTTTCTGTCATAGCCAATTATTTATTTCCTCACCTATAAAGATAAGCAGACACTCTAAATGTGATCTCTCTACCTACAGTATACACATCCCAAGCTATTTATCACCATTTCTTACATTCTGCTCCTTATTACATATCCACTGCATATAAACATTGTTTGCTGATCCCTGCATTGAAATAACATTCAGATCTCTGGATTCAGTTCTAGGTGAGGAAGAAATTAAGGCCCTTTAGCATCTTGAGATGTAACCTGAATTTTGTAAGTAAAATATAGAAGTATCCTGTATACTTGAATAATTTATATAGTTGAACCTAACCTATTTATGTGTGTGAGACAGAGATGCTGTCAGCTGCTGTCAAATATGCTAGACCTGTGTGTTATAGATGATGTTAGTGTAAGTAGTGGAAAATTTTGATAAATTAAAAAAATGTTGCTTTAGTACAATTCTCTTATGTTGTTAAGTTTTACAAAAAAAAAAAAAAAAACAAGAGATATAGTAGCAGTAGTAGGAGGAAAGGGACAGCCTGTTATGGTTTAAAATCTTCAGTGATGCATGTTGTTTAAATAAATAGTTTGGAATTTACAGTTGGCTATGTAGCTTTATATCTATGATAGGAATAGTTACAATAAGTTAGAATAAGTATGAATCAATGTAAATGTTCAGTGGTTATGTTGATTTGCAAAAGTCATAGAAATGCATTGCCTCTTTTAAATGAATCCTGTGCTACTTTATGAACTGCAGTGACACAAACACTTGCGAGTTTCATTTGTACCGGCTACACGATGTGCTGCAAGCTGATACTCATGCTTGCAGCATGAACTGCAAAGATTAAGGAGTCCCATTAAATCCTGCATTCCCTGTGAATGCTCACAATTTTAAAAAGAAATATTTGCCTGGGATGAGCAGTCATAGCTGTGTAATTATGGTAGATAGTTTCTATGATTGTGCATCTTCAACTACATATAATAAAAAGGATACTTTGCAACTTAAAAGTAACCGAGTAAAAGTTTTTTTTTTTTTTTTTTTTATATATCTGGTTGATCACCAGCACCCATCTTGAAGACATTTTGCATATAAGTTCATGCAATGGCAGCAAATTTAGTTTTGTAATTTAGGGCCTCCAGTTTTGGAAATTAAATTCATGTATATGTCTGTAGCAAGGGAGCCCGCAGGATTTTTTGCAGGGGGGGTGCAAACCCAGAGCCCCACCCACATAGCTCTCCCCGCCCCCTGCCAACACAGCCCTGCCCAAGTCCACCCACCCCAAGCCCCGCCCACACAGCCATTCCAGGGTCCCATTACTTGGCTATTTCTCCCCATTTGCCGTAGACATTGTTCAAATCTGTGTGCATACTGTTTTATGCTTTAGTTCTACAATGATTACAGACAGTTGGATTTAATTTAAAACTTTTATTTCAAACATTATAGCCCAAACACCGAGACATTTACTAAACCTAAACAGTTGCCCTGTTGCTCTGTTTAAGTAGCCATGGTTTAATGAACATCAGGTAAGCTTGTCTGAGATTGTAAGATGCAAGTAAGCTTTAGTAAGCATATTGTTAAAGAATTACCAGCATTGAAAGCCTTTTTGTTGTTGCTATGCAGAGAATATTTACATAAATAGATAATGTATAAGCCTTGGGTATTGAAATGCATATGACAGTATTTGTAATAAAAGGACAAGCAGAAATCATGTAAGGGAACAGGTTGCCTGGAAAAGCTATGACCCACTCCCCTGCCCCCAAGATGGACACTCATCCTCTCAGCCTATGCCATCCAGAGCCCAAGCCACTAATCAAACCTACCTGGATGACCAGTGACATAGTTAGGACTTTTTCCCCTCTACGTCAGCAGTAAAGCTAAAAACTTTTGAGTCTTGCAGTAGACTTCACAATCCCAGTTGACCACTTGCTCTTCTAGCTTTCAGTTTCAGATTCAGATTTATTTCATAATGTTACATGCCTGCAGGCCAGATACACACACATTCACAGAACAGTAAATGAACAACTATATATTTTATGTGACATCCTTAATGCATGTTTAGCTTTGTGGGATACTTAAAGACACATTTATATATTAACTGCTGTTAATCTGCATCATAAAGCTAGACTATTTATTATTTAACCTGTTTTTTGAACAGTCTACTGACCTTTTTCAGTCACGACCAAGGCCAAGAGGGCAAAAAACAAATAAATTGCAAGGTACATTTAAAGATGATAGGAAAACATACAGCAAGTTGTTAGGTACATTTGCTGATGACTTTAATACAGTAAAAATGCAGTTATACGACAGTATAGTACTTACGTGTTGTATTATTTCAGTGTTTACATGTCCTAGAAGTTTGGTGGACATTTGAGGGTACTGCATACTAAAGGGAATGGGGAATACCAGCCAGTGTCCCTAAAACAGGTACACGTGGCTTCATTCTGAAGAGGTTTCTTAAATAGTTTTGAAAGCTGTTAAGGTTTGTTGATTTCATACTTCATTTGATAGTTTGTTTTATGTAGCAGGACCCAGTCTGGAGAAAGATCTTTCTCAAACTGTTGTCTTAAAAAGAGGTCTAACAAAGAAAGTTTTCTTCACCATTGCCTCTTACAGAGTAGGTTTGCACCCTTAATTTTGTTTTCACTGGGGGGCAGTATCCCAAATTCATTATCTAAAATATGAGGATACAGATGAGAAATTATCTGAGTGTTAGAGAGAGCCAGTCAACAGTCATGAGTACATCACAGTGGTGTTTTCAATGGTCTGTTAAGTTTACAAATCTACATATCCTATTTTTGAAAGATTGAAGTTTGTGTCTATCTGAATAAAAGCAGCTACACAGGCATTGCTATGCTTTAAAGAAATTTTCTGACATATGTAAATAAATACCGCTTAAATGAATATCTGTGTACCAAATATTACATTTATGTTACATCTTCAGACCGCATAACACTCAATCAGTACAGCAACATGTTTCTTTTTACTTCGCAAATTCCTGCAGAAGTTCAACAGACTTGCACACACCTCTCAAACACTTAAAAACACACACGCACACACTTACCTCTCACTTGTACGCTCGTCCCAACATCTTTTAACATCCCCGGCCCTAACTACCTATTTCTTACTTGCACACACCTCTCTTAAAAACACACATGCACACACTTACCTCTCACTTGTACGCTCGTCCCAACATCTTTTAACATCCCCGGCCCTAACTACCTATTTCTTACTTGCACACACCTCTCAAACACTTAAAAACACACACGCACACACTTACCTCTCACTTGTACGCTCGTCCCAACATCTTTTGGATTTGAAATTCCGCGCGCGGGGTGGAGGAGGCGGAAGCTAAAGACGTAAGCCAACAGTCGCACAGACGGAAAAGATGAAATCATGTCGCAAACACCTGTTCCATCTGTGCGACTTGACGCAAAGAAAAAAAAAACATTTTTTTTTTTTTTTTTTTTTTTAAATTAAAAGAAAATGAAGTCTCCGGGCCAGCCTAATCCAGGGGGGTGCAAGTGCACCCCCTTGCACCTGCCTGCGGGCGCCCTTGGTCTGTAGTTAAATGCCATGCTTGTTTTTCATGTCCACATTCTACATGCTGGTTCTGGTCATTCTACT
>NC_056730.1:1059303824-1059363824 GCF_019279795.1 Protopterus annectens | reverse complement strand
CTGAGCATGTGGGAGCATGTTGGGAGATGTTTAACACTGTTTGCGTGGGTGTGCGCGCGTGTAGGGAGGGCTGAGTATGTTGGAGGCTGTTGGCAGATGTGTAACAGTCTTTGCGCGGGTGTACGCGCATTTTAACCCAAATAAGTAGATTCTGAACCATGTAAGCACGTGTGCGAGTGTGTAAGCCACTGTGAGCGTGTTTCAGATAGTATGCACATTGCTCCCCCCTGAGGAAACAGAGAGGAAAAAGGAAGCAACAGAATTAATAGGAAGCTAGCAGGGATAACTGCTGAAGCTAGCAGGTGAAAACAATTAGAAGCAGGCAATTACACAGGCAGAATAGTAGCCCAGCCCAGCACTTAAAACTCGGCAAACAGTAGTGCAGGATGTTTCCCTTAAGAGACACTGCAAGACAGGAGTAAGCTAATAGAAGTGAAAACTGAAAAAGCTGAACTCAGAGCAGAAATGTTAGGGCTGCCATAGCTGTCATAATGAGACATAGGCGACTTGCTGAGGGTGGTGACAATGCAGATGGTGCCAGACAACCCACAGTGAGGAGACGGAGAAGAGTGTACAGGCCCAGAGTCACCTACCACGGGTTACATGAGCTGGAGATAGTAGAGCGCTACAGAGTGGACAGAGAGCTCCTGCAGCAAATTGTTGAGCTGTGCAGGCCACGCCTCACACACAGAACCAACAGAGGGGAACCCATCCCAGTGGAAACCAAGGTATGTGTTGGCCTAAGAATACTAACAACAGGTACTTTCCAGAGACCAACTGGCGATATGATGGAGATATCACAGGCATCAGCCTCCAGGGTACTGCACCAGTTCCTGGATGCCATGTCAACACATGTCGGTAATCATGTATATTTCCCCAATGCCCGTGAGGTATTGGCCAGCAATATGCATCTCTTCCAGCAAATAGCGGAATACCCTGAGCTACTGGGTGCAATAGACTGCACACACATACGCATCAAAGCACCAGCCAGTGAGCGGGGTAGGGCCTACATTAACCGCAAGGGCTTCCCCTCCATCAACTGCCAGGTCATGTGTGATGCCCAGGGCATAATAATGAATGTGTGTGCTGGCTGCCCTGGGAGTTATCACGATTCCCACATCTGGCATTTGACGCAGCTGTACCAGACATTTGCCAATGGGGACATCCCACACGGACACCTAGTAGGGGATGCAGGTTATGCACTGGACCCGTGGCTGATGACACCCATCAGAAATGCACACACACCTGAACAGGGACGCCATAATGAGGCACACGCACAAACACGTAATGTAATAGAGCATGTGTTTGGGCTGCTCAAGTCATGGTTCCGGTGTCTGGACACATCTGGTGGAGTCTTGCAGTACACACCAACTACATGTACCCAAATTGTCATGGTATGTGCTATGCTACATAATATGATCTTGCGAAAACAGCTGCAGCAGGACCAGCATAGGGCTGGGCCAAACAGCCCCCCACCATTGCCAAGACCATCACAGGCAGAGCGTGACTCGGAGGAGGAATAACCTGAGCCTGCCCCAGTAGGCAGAAGGAGGCGTGCCCAGTATGCCCTGGCCTTGGCAAAGAGGCAACACATAGCACATACACTGGCTCAGTAGGAACCCTGGGAATGATACCCCCTCTGACTCACTCAAATAATAACATGGATGCCTAAAATGACATGACCTGCTCACAAACATGTACAGGGAAGTGTAATATGCGCATCTGACAGAGGCAGCCCTGCAGCACTACCTGAGGCATGAATGCTATTTGTTAAGTAATGTAACACCATGTACTATATGCACACCTGAGCATCCTGACTAACATCCACCCTCACCAAGCATGAAGCCACAAAATGACGATGGGATGATCAAGTGCAATAACTGGCTGAAGTAATGCAGTCAGTCAAAGGGGAGCCAATGTGTTTCAGGCTGGGAAGATATGTGGAGCTTGACATGATGCACCACCTGCTACGGGTGGCATGCACCTATCATGCCATGCCCCATGGATACAGGCAAAGGCTGTCAGTACCCACAGCATGCCCTGAATAGGTAAGTCTCAAAACACAAACCCACCTTCATAGGTTCTACAAGGGATAGGAACCTAGATGTAATGCTACCCAATGACAGATGTATAAACAGCAAGATGTGTGCAGTGTAAACGCACACAGTATGGAGAATGTAGATACCAGTCCTGTAATAGAGGACTGGGCAAGGCTCACATCAGCACCCTAACACTACCAGGTCACACCTCATACTGTGCTGTACAGCCGCAAAACATGGAACAAGCTACAAAAGAAGGGTGACTAGCAAGAAATGGCAAGGATAACCACACCCCCATGTTGGTACCACAACAAGAAGCAGCATGGAATAGCCATGGTCAAATACCAATGGCTAAAACTGCCTTGCAGTATATAGCCTGCTGCAGACTACTGTCCTAATACCAGGAACAGCACCTGGCCTATGTCGGAATACATGAATATATCAAGCCCCCCAAACCACATTATATTGCTTGACTGAAAATACCCAGACATACACCGATAGCATTGTACTAGCACCAACACAGTAGGAGAAAATTACCCAGATTCCATAAACCAAAATGCCCAGGAACAATGTACTACTCCCACAAGAGGGGTAAGCATACTGGATGTGATAATCAGCAACATGTGTACTGGATGGCAAGATAAGAAGTGTACCCCTCACTGGTAAGACCAGACCATAGAGTAATCACACTGGATATACACATCCTGACCCCAGTCCCTGGCCAGAATACCACAGTGAAAAACATGTGTAAAGTATAGGTTGCAGCCCTCAAAACCGATGTTGAATCCACAAAAGGCCCTGTGCAAGTGCAGAATATGGGACAAACCACAGAACATGTTATACAGGCATTCCATGAACACAGAAAGGAATGCTTGGAGTATGCAATCACAAATAACAACAACACACAATGCCATACACGCAGGCATCTGGCATGCTGGCCTCCAGCCATTACCAAACCAAGCAAGAGAATGAGGAAGCTACCACATGATAGAGCAAACATAAAAAGGGAAGTAATCACTGACCAGTAGTATGGCAACAACATATGTCCACACATACAATCCACTAAGTCCAGCCACAAGTAGAATCTGTGACTCCAGAGGCAATGTGACACCAGTACCAAGTACACAGACAACCACAACACCCCCCAATAAATACAAATATATGTGATAGATGCATACATGTATCCAAACCAGAGGTTGAGCTCCAACAACTCAGCACTGTCAACACTAGTCAGGAGGAGAAGGTAACCACATGCACCACAAACCCAGTCCCACATAGACCTACCACAATTGTAAACCAAACACATAAACACAGACAAATATTCCCAGAGGCCTTAATTACAAACACACCACACCAACAGAAGCCTCCAAAGTAGATCACAAGCAACCACAACCTTCAAACATAGCACATGCAATGAATAGTATGCAAAGCTGGTGAGCCAAACAGTCACAGGCCAGAAGGAGAAACAACATGCCTGATACAGTCGTAATAGGTGTCTGTATAGGCAGACACACAGCTGTCCCACTCACGAGACTGAACAAAGGAAAGGGTAGAGTAAGCTGCTTGTAGACTGCCACAAAATGCCACATAACACAAGTACGCAGGTCACCCCAAAGCAAGCAGAAATATGATGCACTCAATGTCCATGCTGGTGTGAATTACCTGAGATGTACCTCCCTGGTCAACATCAAAAGAGACATGGATGGTCCCTCTGAGTATGTACCCCAGGGTGGGATGACATTGTCTGTGTGCAGCATCCAATCCTCACCAAGAATGATGCCACAGTACAAACACAGAATGCTCATGTTTAACAGCTGGCACAGTTACAGCTGTCAGTCCAAGAGGGTCTAATGTGTGTCTGCTTGAGATGTCAAGCATGACAAGTCATGCTGCTGTTACAGGGATGGCTGTCAGCTGTTACCCGTGTGCGTCTGGATACTGGATAAGGCCTTTGCCACCTCCATAGAGCCGTATGTAGGCAAGGCCAATAAGACCACCCACCACCCTAGAAAACATAAGTGGTAGGAAACATAAGGGTAATGCTGACCAATGCCAGATGTGTAAACTGCAATATGCATGCCCCTGAGGCACTTCCCATTATGGAGAACATTGATGTCTGTCCAGTGACAGAAGCCTGCTGCAAGCCTAGTGATAGCACACCAGCAGTACTAGGTTATACCACATATCATGTGTTATGGCCCCAACACCTGCACCAAAACATCAAAGGAGGGGGAATATCCATATGCAGCACAGACACCGATATTGCCAGGTAAATGACAATGCACAAAGCAGCAGACACCACCCATGTGCACATAACTGCAGTCAAAACTGCTGTACAGTCTGTAGCATGCGACAGACCACACTCTCACACACAAGAACTCCACCCAGACATCCGAAGACACTGGACAGTATGAATGTCCCACCAAATACCAGACAAGGTACACACAAAGTACCACATAGGTGTCAAACCATTATGTATGCAAGAAGTAATCAGGGACCTAGGGACACAGGTCGACATTAATCTGTCCTGTGACACCCACAATGCCAATGTGGCTATGGAGACTGTTGATACTGGACACCGTATCATGAAAGGATTCACATCAACATCAACAGAGGTCACTGTGCCGCTGTACTGTTCCCTTATCAAACCCATAATCTAGTACAATGACTCATATGGGATGTACCGTACATGACACCTGCAGTGGTTCAGAAGACCTCATAGTTACCCCACCAACAGGATAAAGGGTGTGAAATATATGTCATATGCTGCTTGGCTGTAGACTCCCCAGCTGACTGCAGTCACACACTGCCTACACAGAGGCATTGTATGTCTGTTGTACAAGGCCATGTCCAACACAGGAGTAATGGACATGCTACACCACAGGAAATCAAAGCCATTGGAGCTGTGAGAGTCACAGATATCAGCCTCAACACATAATGAAATAAGATGTGCTGGAGGGACAGATACATAACCCATAGGCTCCCCACACCCAGAAACAGGATCCCAATCCATGGTAGGCAGAGCCCCTCACTGACACCCCTCAGCAGGAATATTGCCAAGTGGATGGATGACCGTACATGTATACTGGGGGTCCCCACTGTGTCATGACCAGACAGAGGCACAGTGAAGAACCTCATAAATGGCCATAATTGAACATAGCAAGGGGTGGCGAAAGACACACACACTCTAGCTAGGCTTACTAATGGCCTAGGGTGTCTAGCCTACTATGAACCCATGAACCTATGAAGATACAAAACGTACAGGACACTAAGGATAATCACAAGGCTTACCCAACTGATGGTATGAACCATGTTGGGCATCCACAGATATGCTCCGAATCACACAGATACTACAAACAACATACCAAACACACACACATATTGCTAACATACAACCTATCAGGTGTAGTACAAACACCCCCCCCCCCGAGTGCAAAATACCTATCCCAGCAGATGGTCCCCTGACATTGCAGATGCTGAGGTAACAGCCATCATCTGCAAAGCAGAACACACAGCAGCAAAGGTATGTGATGGTGTCCTGTGCTGAGGCCAACATGGACCCCAAGAATAATGGAATGCCAAATCACACTACTGCCCAATGTCAGCCTTACCACAGGATATGTACCCAAAGAGCAGTGTACAACAACAGTGGTCCATCACAACAAAGGTGTTGCCTGAATGGATACTCCAAACTACCACCCAAGGATCCTGACAAGCTTGTTCTGCACAGCTATGGAAAGGATCGGTATGTACCGCAGACAGAAGGCTATTGTGGACCTACTGATACTGGATCCTACATATTGTGGCTGTTGTAACTGCAGAACCGGCCCCTAAACATGTCTGACCCATTTGAAGCAGTCATTAAGGTCATTGATGAGGGATATGTAGTCCACACAGCGTAGCTGGACCATGCACATGCTTCTAGACAATACCATACGAGTTCAGTATGGATATGTTCACCAGCTTAAATATACACCCCTATGTCAGTAGAGGGGTTGCAAAGCAGACCAAGGACAGAACTGACATGGTCAGACATGCTGTATCCATGTCAGACTACAAAGCAGATATGAGTGGCATCCCACAAGGCCTAGTCTTGGCCCCCCCCACCCCCGTTCTGTATACATGTCCCATAGGTATAGGCCAACATGGAAGTACTGTGACTGAGCATGTATGCAGAGGAGTACAAACAGCCCACCATATCCGACCCCCAGCTGACACAAGCAACCCACAAAAGGGCCACCTACAAACAGACAACTGTAGCCATAGCCATGTCAGCAAGCTAATTGCAGAACTGTGTATAGACAACCACCGTGGATATACAGTAAGTGCCCACAAATTACCACACAGGTGTAAACCCATGAGGTACCTAACATGTAATGTGAGACCTGGGTACAAAAGGTGATAAATATCCTGCACTGGACAAACATGTGGCTGTAGTGTTCGCAGAAACATGTACCATATACCCACCCAAACATGAAGGTTGGCAGATGTAGATAAGGGGAACTCACTGTGGCTCTGCAGCCATCCTCCATCAGCGTCACAACTGACTACAATAGCCCCTGTGGGATATACCGCAGCAGACACCTCCATCAACTGTAAAGTCCACAACAGTACCCCACCAGGGGTAGCAAAAAGCATGAATAGATGCCCTGTGTTGCCTGAGTAAACAAACTGCAGCCCCACACACCGCTATCCTTCCCAGCTACAGGAAAGCTATGCCTGATGTATGAAGCCATGTCCAACCTGGAATGAATGAACATGTTGCACCTTGTACAATCTGAATGGCAGTGAGCTATGCACATGAGAGACCTGAACCCCAGCATTGACATACATAGGACAAGCTGTACAGAATGATCCATAACACAGAAGGCACCCCCACACTTCAGTAAACTCCTGGTACAGGTCAGCCAGAGAGCCACATATCGACACCCCTCAAGAGGCATCCTGATGAGTGTATGGGAGATGGTAGGTTACCCTGGGTATCACTGTTATGTCAGAGGTAGACGGAGGCACAGTATACTAACCATGACATATGTAATGGCAAACTCCAGTTACAATGTGTGTCGAAGGACAAACACACCCTGTGACTAGCATCAGAAATGGCCTAGGGAACATCGCTAGTGTTTGACAATGTCCTCCCATGTTGTGGAATACACTAGCAATGTTGGACGAGCCTGGTGTAGGTAGTCCATATCTGAACATATTGCAACATGGTCATATGTGCACAACTGGCCCCTACACAGTCTGTTGTGCACACTATGAAGATGTCAAGCAGTCATAGGACTAAAGCCCAGGATACTGTCCACCACAGTGAAAGTACCGAACCAGTATACTATACGGTACTACAGTCTTAGGTCATTATGAAAGTATGTTGAGAACTGTCTGCAAAGTATCCCATGCAATCCCTGCAGGCACAGTATAATCCCTGTTGTGGCAGACACTAAGCAGTTGGCTAGTTATTACACAACATGACACCCAACACACAATCATAAACGTGCGATATTGTCGAAGTTCACACACACCCAAATATGTGGTGGACTTCAGAGTGCAACATATGGAAAGCTCACACTGTGCATGCTCGCACACTTTGATAAATGAGGCATATGTCAGGCAACATGCCATGGAAAGGCTGAACTGGGCATGCTCACACACTTAGGCCATATCTCCATTTAGCAGTTGGCCACACATATCTGGTATTTGTACATGTCAGTCCAGGAACCAACCACAACACAGCAATCAGCCCAGTGCACACAGTAAATGACCACAGAGATATAAGTGATATAGTGGATAGCCGTCATATGCAAACATCTTCCACAGATACACAAGTTGGTCATAGGAACAGGGAATGCTATGGCAATAAAGACCTGCAAACAGTAGAACAGCACAACAAATATTGTGCATCCGACAATTGAACATATGGGTGTAGAGGTCAATACTAGGCTTCTTGCCCCAGGGAATGACAGCTCAGCCAGAGTGTGCTTGGCATCTGCATCCCCAGGATAGTAGGCTACTGTGCCACTGTAAAGTAGGTCACAGAAGGCAACATGTGAGGTTAGTGAGCTGTGCCTCTGTCAAGCAGGGGCACCGTGGAGGTCTCAGGGATTGAATGTGCTAAGCCACAGCCATGTTGTCTGTGTGTGCTGTGAGAGGGTTCCTGAGGATCTCTGACAGTAGGTGTCTGTCAATAACAGACTGAGGGGAGCCCTATCTGCATTCTCTGGACGATTCCACTGTCAACACTGTGTTGTAATGAGTATGTGTGAATGAAGTGCCATGCCGGAACTGTCCACAGATGTCCTCCCTCTGTGGGCTACAGCTCTGCAATGTATTAGGTCACTCTGTCTGTTGAACGGCGCATATATGGCTGGTGTACAGCTGACAGATGTCTTGTTGTGGAGCAGTCATGGGTATATGTGGGATATCATGACCAATGCAAACTGTACACATGCTCATAGAATGCAATTGTCAAGGATTATGCTGAGTGGCCAGTATATTCCTCCAGCATGGGTCCTCTGAAGTCATCCACCCCAGTCTACACAAGTGTAGAGTCTGCTTGTGCTAAACACAGTTTGTGTGCAGTGACAACCTTGCCTGGGGGTGGAGATGAGATATGGATGTCCAGGGAAAGGTGGGTATGGTCAGATATCAACAATGGTGGTTTTCCTCTGGTGTGGAACAGTGAGTACCCACGTTGCAGATGGACAGGTGCATTATATATTCACCCATGTGGCTGTGGTGTGTGGTTCTGCCATAGCACATGGACCCACAAATTGTGGTGGCTGTAGGGTAAAGTGGTAGAGGCCTGAGTAGTTCTCACACACAATATGCCTGTACCTGATGTTAACAACTGGAATGGTGTATGTGATTACCTGCATATCCTGGCACTGTTTCCAGGGAAGCTAAGTGTGTGTCCTGGATGTGGGTGTGGTGTTCTGGACTGGTTGTGTTGTGTGTTACAGGTCCTGTGGTCCCAAAGCATGGTATAGAACATAACCTACCAGTGCGATGTGCATATCTGACCCTGACGTAGGTGGCTGCAAATGCATATATATGCTATCCCCCACCTGACAGGTAGTACTACGTCTACATACCTCTGTAGAAATAAAGATGTCAGCACCCTATAAATACTACAGGTGCAGAACAGATGCCCAGTAATTCGGATAGTGTGCTCTGCTAATGCGTCTCCCTCAAGTGTCATAATATAGTTAGGTAGGGGTTCGAATCCTGCAAATGCTCAGTGTGGGTGAGTGGAATTTGTGTGTGTGAAAGGCTTTGAGAGAGAAATGCCCCTTTTGGCAAATGGGAAAACACACTACAGGATGCACATTCCCCTTTCTAAACACTGATGATGTCAGCACCCTATAAGTATAGCAGGAGAAGGGAAGCCTCTCTGTAATGCGAATAGCGCGCTCTGCTAATGCGTCCATCTCGATTGTCATAACATAGTTAGGTAGTGGTTTGAATCCTGCAAATGACAAGTGTGTGTGTTTGGATGAGGGGGGTTAGTGTGTGTGCAAACTTGTGTGAGGGAAATGCCCCTTTTGGAAACTGGGAGAACACACTACAGGATGCACACTCCCCTTTCTAAACACAGATGATGTCAGCACCCTATAAGTACAGCAGGAGAACAGAAGCCTCCTAGTAATGCGAATATCGCGCTCTGCTAATGCGTCCGTCTCGAGTGTCATAACAGAGCTAGCTAGTGGTTTGAATCCTGCAAGTGTGTGTGTTTGAATGAGGGGGGTTAGTGTGTGTACAATTATGTGTGAGGGAAAGGTCCCTTTTGGCAACTGGGAGAACACACTACAGGATGCACACTCCCCTATCTAAACACAGATGATGTCAGCACCCTATAAGTACAGCAGGAGAAGGAAAGCTTTCCAGTAATGTGAATAGCGCACTCTGCTAATGCGTCTCTCCCGAGTATTGTAATGTAGTTAGGTATGAGGTTGAAACCTGTAAATGGCATGTGTGAGTGTTTGGATGTGGGGTGTTTATGTGTGTGCATTTCCGTATAAAAAGCATGTTAGTTTTGGCAATCAGGAGATCACACTACCTGATGCACATTACCCTTTCAAAATACTGATGTTGTCAGCACCCTATAAGTAAAGCCAGAGAAGAAGAACTATTTAGTAAACCGAATAGTGCGCTTTGCTAATGCGTCTCTCTCACATGTCATGACTTAGTTAAGTAGGGGAATGAATCCTGCAAATAGCAAGTGTGCATGTGGGTGGGGGTAGTAGGGTGTGTTTAAATGCAAGTGTGAGAGAACAGATCCTTTTGGCAAATACTACAATACACCAGATGCTGCATACTCCCCCAATAAACACAGGGGATGTCACCACACTATCAGCACAGCCAAACAGGGCTAGTTGGCTAGTAATGCCAATAGTGCGCTCTGCTACTGTGTCTATTACCATTGTCAGAGTACAGATAGGTATGTTTTGGTAACCCACAACTGCCACGTGTGGTTGTGTCACACAGTATGACCTTGTGTGGGTCTTTGTACATAACAATGCATGCCATTGCCTAAACCAGCAATGGCATTGCACACATGATGTATGTGTGTGACACATACACATAAATACCTGTGACCTGCAGTAGTTACCATGTCTGACACATGCCTCGAGTGGATAAATGGTATTTGCAATGTATACCAATATGACTGTGTCTTACTGTGCAGGGTCCGCACGTGGTATGTCTCTATACAGTGTGGGTGTATATGGTGAAATACCTACAGCAGGGGATACACATCTGGTCTGGGCCATATACTGTACATGTAGTTGATGTACAGGTGCTGCATGTTCCCACCTGTTGTGGTAGTGGTAACATGTCATTCCACTGCAATTCAGTGACCACATGCTGTGAACCCTTCAACTAGTGTGTTGCAGCTACAGTAATGCTCACACACAATGTTTGGCTGGATGCAGTCCAGCCATATAAACACAGTTCTTGAGACTGTCATATTGCCAGTGTTGTTATGGAGGATAGGTGGTCTTCCTGTGTATGGGAGGGTTGTGTGTGCCAGGCTATGAACCAGATGGCAGTCTGACACACTGTTAGCTGCATATGATTAGGCCCTGATGGTTTGTGCTGTGCCAACAACCTGGAGGTGTGTGTATCTGTGGTAACTTGGGATACCACCCCTCTGTCCATGTGTGTTACATGTGTAGGGGAAGGCAGGCATGGTATGGGGCATAACCTGTCAGTGATGGGTAACACCTGTGAGCCATGAATCATGAATCTGGTACTGCACAGACATTGCAGTCCACCGTGCTGAGGGCAGTGTCTGGTGCATGCATCTTCCAGTGTACACTGCTGTTGTTGTGTAGCAGCACTGTTAGTGTCCTAACCTATGTGATACCCATGGAGGTGGCTATGTAAACCATGTCCTGCAGCATAAGGCAGTATGTGTGTACCAAGGAGCTTTGCCATTATACATCGGGCCATGGGTGTCACGTGCAAGATGACCCTTGCACATCATTGTGGCTTCCCTAGCATGTAAGCACACGTTGACAGCCAGTGGATACCCTATGAATGACAGTGGAGACTGAGCATAATGTAGACATACAACATCCTTCCCACATATAGTGGTAGAATACCTGGTGAGGGTATGTTGGCAACCAACATCAGGCTCATACTGGCCTGTGCCACATGCTGAGAGATCCATTCTATGTTCCCTATCATGTAGTCCAGGGAGGTATGTCTCAGGCAGCCATACTGGCATGGTCAATGAGTGAGTCATATGTGTCCATGCCTCTGACTGACCTGTATGCATGTGTTCTGTGGTGGACCATAGTGCCCCTGAGGCATATCACTGTGACCTTCACCAGATACAGCCTGTTGAGCAGGACCCCAGTGCAACACACAAGACAGGTACCTGACACATCTGTAGCAGGTGTGTTGTGTAGCCCTACAGGCTGTGAGTGTGTGGCACAGGGGATGTGCGTGTCATGTGTGGCATGTGCTCTGTTCCGACGGAACATATGCCTGTGTGCCAGCTGTGGAGGTGTGTGATGCCCAGGCAGGCTGCTATTCTGAGTCCCCATGTATGCCCCAGTGTGTTCAGCATGCTGTCAGTGCGTGTCAATGTCTGACTTGTATTGTAGTCACTGTAATATATTTTATTTATTTATTTATTTATTTATCCTACATTTGTTGAC
Organism: Protopterus annectens; assembly: GCF_019279795.1. Taxonomy (NCBI): domain Eukaryota; kingdom Metazoa; phylum Chordata; order Ceratodontiformes; family Protopteridae; genus Protopterus; species Protopterus annectens. The sequence goes on along the minus strand of NC_056730.1, from coordinate 1,059,351,622 downwards.
TGGGATAGTCCAACTGGATGCATGTCCATTTCCAGGGGAGGCCCGTGCAGACAAGCTACGAGGGTAGCAGATACAGCATTACAAAATACCAGCATTACATATTACAAACAGATTATTTACAGAGATTAAATAAGTAAGCAAGTTAAACATGTTCCACAGGTTAATGTTAGTCCTGAGCACAAGTCAGGATTAAATTAAATTACAGAGTAAAGTGGTTCACAGATTTTACACATTCGAGTTAGCCAGGCTTGATACATTGACATAGCCAGTTAAGTGACAAATGTTGTTTGAGTCTAGTGTTAAATTGACCTAAGGTGGACAGTAGGGTAATATCAGCTGGAAGTGAGTTCCAGGATCTACTTACAGAGTTTGCAAAGAGAGAATCACCGGCTGTGTTATTAAACTTGCTAGTCTGAATTAGTAGTTTGTTAGAGGATCGAAGCGGTCTAGGATTGTTATAGGGGCTGATAATATTTGAAGTGCAGGAGTATTGTCTGGATTATAGAGGATTTTATAGGCCATAATCAGTTGGTTATACTGCATTAGGCTGGGTATTGCAAGCCAACCAAGATGATTTAGATTGATGCAATGATGTGTCCTAAAAGGCAGCCCAGTGCCAAACATGGCAATGTGGTTGTAGCAAATTGAGTGTTTGTTAAGGACAGTCTTGTTCATATTCGAGAGTAGAAGGGATGCATACAGAAGGGTTGAAACAAGGTGTGAGCGAGCTATGGCACCTTTAGCTGGAGGGGCTAGGAAGGCTTTAATTCTGTAAAGTGACCCTAGTTTTCTATTGATGGCTTTGATAATTTGGTTAACATGTAGGTCACATTTGAGATTATTGTCTATGATGACACCTAATAGTTTAGTAGATGGGTCAGGGGAGATTATTGTGCCATCAGTTGATGTCATGGTAACGGTGAAAGCGGTAGACCTACGTGTTGGTGAAATAACAGCAGTTTAGTTTATTTGTGATTTAGGATCAGATGATGTTCAGAAAGCCAGTTTTCTATTGTATTAAAGGTCGTCTGGGTAGCTGACCATAACTCTACTGGAGATGTGGCTGAGCAGATCAGAGTAGAGTCTTCAGCATATTGGATACAGCTGACTTTTGGGATGACAGTATAAAGGTCGTTAATGAAGATGGAGAACAGCAAGGGCCCTAGTATAGAGCCTTGTGGTACCCTGAGGGTGTTAGGTAGAAGGTTAGAGAGTTTTTTCTGCCAGAGGCCAGCCTGCTGTCGACCATGCAGGTAGGATTGAAACCATTGGAAGGCTCCAGTATCTAGACAGTGTTTGCAGGGTGTGGAGTACAAGTTGGTGATCAACCATATCGTATGCCTTGGAAAGATCCAAAAAGGAGGCTGAGGATATATAATTAGTGTTGCAAGTATGGTTTATGGTGTTAGTAAAGGCTAGGAGGCCTGAAGTAGTGCTGTGATGAGGGCGTAAGCCATGCTGAGTGTCTGCCATAAGGCGATTTTGGATTAGGTTGTGCATGAATTGTCTATGACTAAAGTTTCCATAATCTTTGCAAGTGGAGAGAGTATAGCTATTGGCCTATAATTGGAGAATTCAGTAGAGCTGCCTCCTTTGTGAAGTGGGATTACATATGACATTTTCCAGATGGTGGGAAATTTAGATTCTACCATGGTTCATTTGATTACCTTTGAGATGGGGTAAGCAATAGCATCATCTGATTTTGATAGGTACTCGGCAGGGAGTTGATCAGCAGAAAGTGTAGTGGGTTTCACTGTTTCAATCAAGGTACGGAGAAGTGAAGTGGCGACTGGTTGGCAGCTGAATGCAAGTAGGTTTCTAGGGGTGCTACTTTCAGGACCAGGGGAGCTAGGAGGTAGATGCCTAGCTAGGGCCTGAAATGTCTCAGTAAAGAACTGGTCAAAACTATCAGGAACATCTTCATGGGTATTATCAATAGTAGCAGCAGGGATTGGGTTTGACATTTGTCCAGGATGTAGTATATATGACATGCCACCTGACAGGGTATGGCATTATTGGGTTCAGAGAGCCCAGTCCCCAGATTGGCTGTGTGGTGGCATCCCACACATGTGTTGTACATTCCTGGCCAAGGGTGATGGCTAACTGCATACATGTGGCAGCTGTGACATTGACACATGACTCACATAAACCACAACTGGACCATAGAGGCGATTCACAGGTTACCTTTGCACATGCTACCCTAGTAGTGTGATTGCCATGGTGAGTACCAACACATAGGGCCAATGGGGAACAACATACTGAAGGTGTGTATGTGTGGGTGTACCACTACTGTTTCATAGCACTGACATATATGACTGCACACGTGGGTAAATGCCAGGTAAGACGTGTGCAATGTGTCACAGGAAACGTACACGCATACAGGACAGACAGTGACGTTCTGTCATGTGTAAAGTTGACATACGTATCGTACGCTATGCACATGTCACTAGAAGTCTATAGAAGCACTGTAACTCTGCATTGCAGGTGTAAGCAGTGTTCCAGGGAACCCCAAGTGAACATGCATGCAAAAAAAAGCTACAGTAAACAGGGCTGGAAGTAGTGCATTGTACAACAAAGAAGGGGTAACAATAACAATAAGTAACAATGCAAATATGTAGGCACTATCAACATGTACCCAGGAATACACAGCGCAGATGCCCATGGTAGAACTGATATTATGTCATAGTTATTTGTGATTTGGATTACATTGGTACTGCACACATATCTACATGCGTGAACATCCACATGACATAGTCGTTGTGGGAAACTTGACACCATTACTGTAAATGTCCACCATTGCATATCACTACTTGCATTAGCTTTCCCCCTGTGCTACCCATGTATGTGGCTATCTGTTGACAACCTTACCACCAGCATGCAATTATGTGCAGCTGTTATACTTTGGTATGTACTATGGGTACAGATAACAATTCAGGACATTCATACAGTTACTGCAGCAGGCATGCTGGGATAAACACGCAGTCATAGCAGCACACTGTACTGTTACCAACATGATACTACTAATACACTTCTATGTAGTCACCCTGTGCATCAGCAATGTGTTTACCTGTTCCCACAATGATGTTGGAGATTGCAGGATGTGGCACAGTGTCATCATATGCACAGGGTGTGGATTAGGTATGCCTGAGTCAGCCACTGATACCACCAATTGACATGTGTGTGTATGTGTGTTGGTGAGGGGCAGCAGTACAGGGTGGGGCAGTGTTGGTGCAGTGTGTGCGTGTATGTGGTCACCCTAGGTGTTAACATTTCGCATGTGTGTATGCACGCACACAGTTCCACCTCATGGCTGCCATATACAGAGGTTTGTGGACAGCCACAGACTGCACCTGGCAGGCCATACAGATCAGTGTCTGTGTGCACGGACACAGTACCTGTGCCTGGCAGGGGTGCTACGGACCTTATCCAGTACTAAGCCAGACTGAGTACTGTCATCAGAAGCGGGAGTGTGTTGACTGGACACAAGTCCCTGTTGGGACTGTCCAGAGCCACGTGCACGTGGTCTCCTGGGGCATTCCGATGACAGCACAGACCCAGCATTGCTGGGGCTGCTGTTGGCTCTATGGGGGCATGCGCGAGCCTGCTGTCATCTGCGCCGACTGCCAGCTGCTGCTGCTGCCAGCATACAGCCACGTCGACGCCGCAAACGCCCACCATTGCCCTGGCTCATGGACATCTGGTTGTGGAACTGCTGTAATATGTCCCCACAACATCTGTCTATGACATCGGTGAAGTTACGGATAGCATCCGCAATGTCACGCATACTGTCTGTCATGGCTGTGCGACATGCTCTCAGCTCCCTTAGACCCTGTCTGGTGTACCTTTCCATACGTGACTGTGCCTGCATGACAGTCCGAAACATAGCTGAGGTTGACAGACCTCTTTGGGCACGTCGGCCAGAGGCAGTACGCCCACGGATGCTCCCATGAGAACACATGGGCAACTGTCTGTGTGGTACCATTGGAGGATCCTGCCCATGGCTGCTGTGTGGGGATGCATGTGCCACAGGTACCACATTACCATGGTCTATGCCCACTGTATCCTGTCCATCACCTAGGGACAATGGTGACAAAGGATGTACTGGCAGGATGACTGTGCACAATGATGGGGTTGACAGCTGTGTACTGTCAATTGGCTGACCAATGGCAGACCCTGACACACCTTCCTGTACCATTACACAAATATCATCATTACCAGTAGCTGTGGCACAGGATTCAGGTTCCCTGCTGCAGGTCACCAGAGCAGCCCCAGAACCTGTGGGAGGAAGACAGGAAACACAGTTTACAGTCTCCAGACATTGTTACCAGTGATGCACTTTTACACACATGCACACATGGACACATGCACACATGCACACGTGAACACAGGCACACATGCACACATGGACACAGGCACACATGCAGACATGCACACGTGGACACATGCACACAGGCACACATGCACACATGCACACATGCACACAGGCACACATGCACACATGCACACTTAGACACATGCGCACGTGGACACATGCACACATGCACACGTGGACACATACACACATGGACACATGCACACGTGGTCACATGCACACATGGGCACATGCACACATGCACACATGGTCATGTGTACACATGCACACATGCACACATGCACACGTGGACACAGGCACACATGCACACATGCACACATGCACACGTGGACACAGGCACACATGCACACATGCACACATGCACACATGGGCACAGGCACACCTGCACACATGCACACATGCACACCCCGCAGTATACACACAGAGCACTACTGAGTTACACTACTGTTACTAGCATTATCAGGACTATTATAGGTTATGTTAAACACACTCACCAGCATGGATGGCCTGCCTTTCTGTAACCACAGAGGGACCTGCAGAAATGATGAGACTAATGTCAGTGGGCACAACTGTGCCATTGATATTGCATATGATAGAGTGTACAGAACAGTCAAGTGTACATATGGCATATTACCTGCACGCTCCATGTCATGCTGCTGTGTGGAACCAGCCTCCATCATAATGCAGGTGTACTGCTGTTGGTGTTCCGGGGCTGGAGCCACAACACTTAGGAGTAGCCCCTCCAGTCTGGTGAGGGGGGGATGTGTGGCCACCCCACCTCCTGTGGCAACCTGTTGCCTGTGGATATCTGATGCATGCTGACGGACACTTCGGATTAAATCACTGCAGTGATGTCATACCTGCTCATATGTCCTGTTATGCGTGCCAGTATCATTTACCCTACGGACAAGGTCTTGCCACAGTGCAGCCCTCTCCTGCTGATTCTGACTGGTGCAGGAAAACAGGATGTCATACTCCCGCACCAGGCTCTGGTGGATCTCCTCATCTTCCGCCACAGAGTAGGCGGGGTTACGCTGACGCGCCATCTCCCTGGAAGAGAACACAAACAGGATATCAGCAGACCATGTCAGCAATATATGGCACACATACTATACATGATACTCATGTGTAGTGATATGCTACTACTCCCATATGTTGCATGTGTGTGTGTCGTGGTGGATACACAGGTACATGGCCAGATATCAGTGCTCAGCCAACACCTGTGCAACAATACCTGCCACATTCCACACAACAGAGTAGCATGCCCCATCGGTCAGCACACACTGACAGGTGCAATGCACAACCTCACTCTGGGGGTTCATCCCAAGGTACTGTATGTGGGACACCGTCCACTACTGTGATGTGGACAGAAGTTACTCGGCCTGGATATACATATCCCACCACCACCACCAGCACAGTAGACTACTTTGATATGTATGTGATTAGACAGTTATTCACTTGCTGGGACTGAGATGGTATCCATGCAGCACACTGGGCCAGTGGAAGCCACAAGCCACACTGCTGACCCCTTTGCAAATGCTTACCACGGACATGCCACAGATTGCATGGAACTTGCACACACATTTCTAACCCAGACCCTATGCACAAAGGTTAGGCATCCTGTCCGGTGGACCCCAGACAGAGGCAGATTGTATAACAATAGCAGGAGGCTACTGCAGGACAGAGCACATTCACATTAAGGGAAGGCATCTGTGGTCAGCACTGGTACTACGCTACGGTCCTTCATAACAATGGCCATGGCCTACTCTGGGAGGGAAATGGACACAAACACTATGGATGACCACAAGGCCTTCTTCAGTTATGTTACACATATGGACCACATGCCTCAGATATGCTCTGTGTTAATACACACCTACTTAACATTCACCAAACACATGGATATTGGCAACAATCTTGCAGACATGTTCGGTGCACGTATCCCCCCTCCTTCTCCCCCACCAGTTAAAATATTTATCACAGCTGGATGTAACCTCCCTATCATCTCACATGTCCAGGTGAGGGCCGCCCTCAGCAGAGAAGAACACACAGCATCACTGTGACCTCATTGTATCCCTGGATGTGTGCTACCTGCACTCTGAGAGGACATACAACCGCATATAACACTGATAATTTATCTTGGCCGTACTACAGGATATGTACCTGGACAGTCGCATACAGCAACAGTGGTCCCACACCACTAAGGGGGCACCTCGACTGACCCTGGGAACTACCACATCATATGCATAACTGGCCTGGTCTGCTAAGCTATGGAATTATGCAGTATGGGATGCATATGCAGTGATATCGGGTACCTGCAGACACTTGTTCCCAGCCAGTGTGCCTTTGTGATGGGCTGATCCTGCCTTTTGAACCTGGCTGACCTTTCAAAGCAGTCATTACAGCCATTGCTGGGGCAACACACAGACAACTGCTGCCAGGATCATGGCCTAAGACTGATTGACATGTAATGTATGGTCATCCCCTTTTGGTGGAACTACGTACACACAACATATCACATGGACATACCTATGGATACAGACCTATGACACATTTGGAGGGTTCACAGTATGCACACTATTAACCTGCTACTTTGCATTACTTGTGTTTGTTGCAGCTGGTTGCATTACCACTGCTTCTGCTTGCTGCTGCTACTGTCACTGCTGACAGCTTCGGGTGACAGAGTCACAGTGTATAATTTTTTTTCTCTCTCTCTCTCTCTCTCTCTCTCTCTCTCTCTCTCACTTCTCGCTCTCCCTCTGTCTGCTTCCAGACAGTGCAATGAATGTATTGCATGTGTGGAGTGTTAGCACTGGATGCTTTTGTAGGTATCTGCATAGGTCCATGTGATGGCCTCTGCACCAATTGTAAGCCAGCATTTTCTAATTGCATACAGCCAGTTGTGTACTGATTGCAGTTCTCACTGTGATTTCAGGTCAGTGCTATAAAAGGGTATGTGGAATAGGCATTGCCCTTTCAGATTGTAAGGGCGGGGACCATGTTGGTATGCTGAGGACAGTGTTCTGTGAGTGTAAATGTTAGTATCTCTCTCATGATTCAGGCTGTGTTGTATATTCACATTTCTCCATTCCTCTCTCATGTTCCCTGTAGCAAGTGTGTATGCACAATGACTCCTACAACTATATATAGATATATATTTATATATATATATATATATATATATATATATATATATATATATATATATATATATATATATATGTACATATACATACATTTATATATGTACTTTAACTGACATTATTATCTACAAGCTACCAACTAGCATGGCTGTTTCTGTTCACACACTACTATTATGGAAATACGGTAGTTTTGACAGTAATTCTAAATGACATGCTTTGTGTACTCCACATCCTATATTCCCTTTACATTCATCCCTACTATTATATGTTATATTTATTTTAGCACAATGTTCTTGTATAAGAGTCATGGCTTAGTGGTAGGTCATACAAACTAGTGTTTCCAAGGTCCTGGGTTCGGGACTGACAGTGGGATTTTATTTTGCTTTTGAACTGAGTACAGGACCTGTCAATCAAAGTGACTAAGGCACTTTTAAGCAGTTGTAACCGGGTTAGCGCTGGTTTGCGTGGAACTCATGCATGCGCACTGGCGGTTAGCTCCGCGCAGACAAGCGCACACCGGAATACAACCGCTTAACGGTGCTTACTCTGGCGTACACCCGCGCTATTTTCTTTGAAAGAAAAGAAAATGGGGAGACAGGAAAGTGGTGAAAAAGGGGTCACAAAGAGGGTAAGACAGTAGGGAAACAAGCTTGGGATTTGCAGGAGGGATGTAGGTAAGGCCCATAGCTGCCCATTTCTTCATCAGCAACAGCTGTGCATATGTATGTAATTTGGTGTGACATTTGAAACCTTCCACCCCTGAGGGAGGTGTCAGGACAACAATAATACTTGTACAGCCAATTGTAATTGATAGATTCCATGTCCAGCAGACATGTGTGCGAAATGGGCAGCTATGTATGGGGCGTAATTTTTTTATGGGTACAGAGTGCCCTTTTTTTTTTTTTCAGGTGAGAGTGGTATGTCAGGTGAAGGAAGTCGGTACAGCTGGGGAGGTAGGTAAACAGATAAGACAAACAAGACACATACAGGGGCGGTGTATGACATGTGTGGGGGGTTACACAATTGTCGGGGATGGAGGTTTGGATATCCAGAGCCCATGAGCCCACAGATGGCAACATTGGAACAGATATCCCCACCCATAGGCAGTTGCCACTGTTCCTTCACTGCCCAGGACGGAGCTGTGCTGGGGGCTGTGTACGCCGGGCAACAGGCATGCCCATTAGTTGTGCCACCCATGCCTCAAGCTGGCATAGGGGCTCAAGAACAGAGTCCCGAATCTCCCTACACACCACAGTCCGGACGCTACGGAGGGTGAGTAGTGGTTCTCCTCCAGCCACACTTGCAGAGGGTCGAGCCCCATCCCCTGCAGCGCTTCCGCCCACAGGTGGCACAGGGCCCCCGGAGGAGTGTCCGGACTTGGCACTAGTGCCAGGTGCACTCGCCAGCTGAGGTGGGTCCGCTGGAACCCACCTTCCCTGTCGTCCTATGTTTTGCATTATGTCATGACAGTTTGGGTTAGTGACATATAATACCATTCACAATAAGTTGTAACAGCATGCATTAGTATTCCCATTAACCAAACACCCAGATATTGACACCATTGAACAGCGTGCATAACACATGCATAATTTGACCAGAAATACACAGTCCAACAACATGCAGGGTTAATTGATGGCAACAGGCCATCAGGTTTGGATGTATGCACAGGGCAGATGCATCAACGGACATGCGAATATATATGACCCAACAGGACAAATGTCCAGGGGTGTTAATTGTGATTGCACATACCATTTTCATGTGGAATGGGTTATATGTGGTTATAGGGTGGGGTAAAGAAAATAATATTAACACCTTCGAATACCAATACATATGCTGTACATTTCTAATAGCTACAGTTATATACACACTACTGTTCTAACTACAGTTTCCTATATGATAACTATTTCAACTTGGTGATAGGACTGTTACTGCAACATCAATATACATTTTATTGGTCTTCATACACATTCATATCTAGCTTTGTTCAGCTACATCATCCTGCTACATTTGCTTTATATAGCTGTAGACAAGTGTGGATGTTTGGTATATCAGACAATCATCCTATCTGCATATTGCAGACTGAGAGCAACATATCCAGATTTTGGGATACACATTCCAGATGCAGCAACACTTTGAACAGATTTCACTGTTTGGTTTTGATTCTCACATGCATTTCATTCTGTCTTGACTGCAGTATACTTTATTCAGAGGTTATTACTACTGTATTGCTGGATTCATGACACTTTCTCACACTCTCTCATTTGCTTTCATTTTACTATTCAGGATGGTACTTACTTCTAGGCTTTATTGACATGTTTTACCTGTAGTTATTACAATCCTTTCCAGCAGTCTCACTTCTGTTATGTTTCAGTATTTCAACAGGGATATATTTCACACATGTGATTTCATCATCTTCTGCAGCTATACTTTTCAGTCTGCTGCAGGTTGTGTACTATTTTCTTACAGGTAGGGCATTTTTCTTTCAGAATATATGTCAGACAGTTTCATTTTTTGGCTTAACTTACAAGCTGAAACACACTTTTGTAATCAAGCAATACTTGCAGACACTTTCACACTGTTACTTGCACATTGTATTCCTTACTGACTACACTGCACTCTTTTGCTGACTGTCATACTTTTATATTTCTTTAGAGTTACTGGTAGTGGTTTACTGACCTGCCTGGTGGAGCAATCGCACCAGCCTATCGCCATAGGCTCTGCAGTTCGCAGAACGGACACCTGCAGCTGTAATATAAATGAAGTAATATTGGAATGCACATCTCCATAATATCAGCTAGTTTAATTTCTTACATACATAATTAAATGTAACTTACTCAGTAGTGGGGCGTTGGGTGTTTGCCGGGCCTCCTGGATCCAAAGGTTCAGTTGGTCCTGCTTGCATCTCTTCAGGTCCGCATGGTGGTGTCAGACCTGCTCACCAGTCCTTGGAATCCTTGTGGCACTGGTGAGATCATGAGCCAACAGTCCCACGCCTCAGCCCTGTATGCTCCCCAGAGGACCTGACCCTGCATGAGTTGGGCTTCATGATTGTGGACTAGGAGCCAGACCATGTACCTGGACTCCTCAATGCCCCACCTCTGTGCTCGAAACTACCCTCTCCTACTCCTGTCATTCTGCCTACAGGTCAGTTCTACAATCGTTTATGCTGTGTATTCCCGCCTATGGGGCTTATATAGTCAATTTTTCCCGCACATATCTGTGATTGACCATTTTGGAATTGTATCAACTTCAGTAAACCTGCATTGTCATACTCCAGTTTGTATTCATTCCTATATATTTGCTATTATTGCATTTATAGGTATTGTTGTCATGGCTTAGTGGTTCAGTACCTTGACTATGGTGTATAGTATCCTGGGTTCGAACCTGGCTACTGCTTTTTATTTTTCATGACTGTCTAGACATGCTGATTGGTGTGTCTGTGTAAAGGCCATTTTGATACGGCTTGCTCAACGTTGTCCGTCGGTTAGCTTGTTTGCGTGGTGCGCAGCTCCGTGCACACGGGGTACGCTGCTTTAAGCCTCATTTGGCTATCGGCACGCATATTACGCTCAACTCAGTTAGGGGCATATAGATTTAGTGTGTTAAACCACTGCTTAGCTACGGGCACTCATTTTGCACCAGTTAAACCACTGCTCATCTACGGGCAGGTGCACTCACTCTGTTAAACTGTAGCTCAGCTATGGGCACATTTGGCATTTTTTTATTCTTTTGTTACCTCACATTTCTTCAATATAAATGGGCTATTTCATTACATTTTACATAAAATGTGGTTTTATGTGTACATATTTGTCATGGACTTGTTTCCTGCTTATTTTGCTAAAAATAAAAAAATTTGTGTTGTGGGGGCTCCAACCATGAATGCCTGCTCTTCAGCCAACATCTCTACCACTACGCTATTGCTTCCTGGCTTATTTTGCATATTTAGTTCTTATATGCTTTCCCACTGGCTGCTAGCTGTAGCTGCGCTTACGGCACGCCAGCAAAGCGCACTCACGGTTAAACATTTTTACAATTTAAAAAAAATATATAACATGTTTATTTATATGTTTTCTGTTTATAGTCTGTGGGGGCATGTGTTGTGTTCTGTTTATTCACATTTCCGTGGACTCTGTCGTGGGTGTTTACTTTGGGAACTTTTCCTCTTCTGGGGGCGTGTCCGCTTACAGGGCTCAGCCTACGGACACGCCCCCTACTGTCTTACATGGACCGTGTTAGCCTTAAGTGTGATTCAGCATGCTCTCATGAATATGCAGAGCATGCTGACATCACTCCGTTTAACTGCAGCCTCCGTGTATGAGTTATAACTCTTACACGGAGGCTTCGTGAATCCTGCCCATTGAAAATAAAAAAAAAAAATAGAATAAATAAAATACAACATTGTCACCCCACCATCACTCCCCACTTCTTTTTTATACCAACTCTGAGATTGCACAATAGCGGAAAAGATAACAAACTCCCATAACCTAACGTGCAGTTTCACACATAAGAACCACACTACAGTATACTGATAGAAGTGTAACTGAATATTTTATTAGCTTTGCTTACACTGCTACTACCCACAACACAGCATGCTAATAGCAGATTATGTCACTCTAACAATAGTTATACTTACACTATTAGAAAAGTGAATACACATTTGCCAAATGCAGTACTCAATGTAATAAACATTCATGTACTGCAAAACATAAAAATCAGCAATGTGATTTAAACCACCTGAATGAAAACCTGTGTGTATGTAGCACACCTGTTTCTCATTGAGTTAAACTCATTTAAGGTTACCGTCTGCTCAACAGAACATTTTTTTAAAATAGCATTTTCCGCAGAGTCTGCATCATGTACCTCTCATGTGGACCGCAAGCCCCCATGACACCCACTGAGATTATATAAGTATAATACTATAATTTCCAAATGAGAAATGATTTGTACTTTTAGTACTGTGAGTGCATAACTGAAAAGAAGTTATAGCATTTCATCAGCGGTCAAGTGATTTCCTGATGAACAGACAGCTGTAGGAGTGATTTGACACCATAGAATTTCTACTTGGATGAAGACAAATAGCATTTCTCTTCAATATAATTAAAAACCTGAAGCACAAATGTACTGCCCTCAATTTACCTGGATTTGCTCTTTTTTAATTATGATTTAAAAGAACTGTGACTTTTCTCATTTCTTTATTTTATGAAGTGGAAAATTCATATTTTGCAGACATGGATTTATATTTATTAAGGTGTTATCATTTGGAACTATGAAAAAGGTTGGAAAAGAAATATATATTTTAATATATACATATATAGAGAAAAAGAGATGTATAACTATATATTCTTCTCTCTCTTTCTTTTGCTCTCTCTCTCTCTCTCTACACACACATATATATGTGTGTGTGTGTGTGTGTGTGTGTGTGTGTGTGTGTGTGTGTGTGTGTGTGTGTGTGTGTGTGTGTGTGTGTGTGCGTGTGTGCGTGTGTGCGTGTGTGCGTGTGTGTATGTGTGTGTGTGTGTGTGTGTGTGTGTGTGTGTGTGTGTGTGTGTGTGTGTGTGTGTGCGTGTGTGCGTGCGTGCCATTCCTCTCAACTGTCTAGATTTTTGCAGAATGTCCAGATTTTTACCTCATATTTTTAGTGTGTTCCTCACCAAATTTGTGATTTTCTGACAAACCACTGGAGTGATCTGGGGATCAAAGTCACTAAATGATGATACATATTTGCATTTCAGACTTCATATCCTTCAGAAAAATGCATGCTAAGACACATCCTGTTATTCTAGCAACTTTCTAAGTTTATAACAGTTATATCTGAAATCTGTCCATATTTTTGTCCCCCCCCCCCCCATTCTGTTAGGCTTTGTCCAGATTTTTTTGTTCCAAGAGGTTGAGAGGTATGATGTATGTACATGTGCTTGTGTGTGTGTGTGTGTGTGTGTGTGTGTGTGTGTGTGTGTGTGTGTGTGTGTGTGTGTGTGTGTGTGTGTGTGTGTCCAGGGTCTGTGATGAAACTTTGAATTTCACTGATTTTATGTTTCAGTATATGTAGACTATTATACCTAAACCAAACACCAATCCAAAACATATTGAAAATGCATAAAAAAAATAAAATAAATGAAATACAACATTGTCATCTCCATCACCTCCCCACTACTTTAATATGCCAACTCAGAGATTGCACAACAGTGGGAAAGATAATAAACTCCTATAACCTAACGCGCAATTTCACACATAAGAACCCCACTACAGCATACTGATACTGCTACTACCCACAACACAGCATGCCAATAGCAGTTTAAGTCACTCTAACAACAGTTACACTTACACTATTAGAAAACCAAATACACATGCTGACCAAATGTGGTACGCAATGTAATAAACATTGATGTACAACAAAACATATATAATTCAGCTATGTGCATTTAGACCATCTACAGACATACATACATACAAATATTTCAGGCATGGGCATTAATGCCCTTCTAGCTTGCCAATATACCAAAACATTTGTTCCCATAATAAGTGTCCAGACTGTTCTTAAAAATATCTAAACTAGTACTTGCTTTAATGTAATCTGGTAGTCTGTTCCATGCATCGGCTACTGTCAGAAAACCAGTTAGTACACTTCTTATTCCTATAGAATCTTCTACATAGGTTGTCTGATGATTCTCTAGTACCTTTTCATAACCCCACACATTTCCAGAGGTAGCTGTCTCTAAATGCCCTATATACCTGAATAAAATCTCCTCTTAGATATCTATAAGAGACACTGTACAAGTTCAGATATTTTAGACTTTTATAATAACTTACATTTTCACATCCAAGAATGCCCTTGGTATATTTCCACTGTACTCTTTCCAGTTTAGTCATGCTTGTTTTCTTATAGGGTTTCCATATTGTTATTCCATACTCAAGTTTGGGTCTAATGTAACTACCAGACAATGATTTCATTATTTTTGATTTCCTAGGCTTTATAAATCTTTTTATACAACCTATAGTCTATAACTATCATTAACCTATTGGTTGACATGATTAGAAACACTCATAGCTGAATCCACCCAGGTGCTTAAATGAGTCTACAGTTTCAATTACTGTGTGCTGTATTAAATATTCAGGTCTATATTATATTCTCGAAAGCCGACAATGTTGAATCTGACATTGTCAACACGAGAATATTGAATGCTCAGAATCTTGAGTGTGTAAATGGAAATCTCCATAAGGGGAGATTTCCTTTTACTGCAATGTAGTGCGGTCTCAGAGTTGGTATATTTAAGTAGCAGGGGTGCAGGGGGGCTTGCCCACCTGCTTAAACCTATTAGGGTACTTTTTTTTTTTTGTCGTTTTATAAGGTCGATGTTTGAAGACATCGACCATATGTTGTTCGATGTTTTCAAATGTCGATCTTATAATATAGACCCAAATATTCTCCTTTCAAATTATGTCTCCCAAATCTCATATGCTTAGTTTTTGATATATTTATCAGCATATTATTCTCCCGTGCCCAAATGGTCAATCAAGTCAAGTTATTTTGCAGACATGCCTTATCTGTAACACATGTAATCAATTTCAGGTCATCTTCATATAGACTATAGAACACCTCAGATGAAAAAGTTAGGTCTGAAAGATACAATCTAAACAGTTAAGGGCTTAGGACAGAGCCCTTTCGGACACCCTGAGTGTAACGAAGGATTTCACCTGTCTAGTTGCCGTATGATACTTGCCATGTTCTATTTGTAAGCCATACAGCTATCCATCTTATCAAGAGTACATCGATACCTAGTTGTACTAATTTATTGATCAGTGTTTTGTGTATAACCCTGTCAAATGCTGAAGTTAAATCAATATAAATTACATCACAGCACAATTTTTCATTTATAGCTGTTATTCTGTTGTTATAGAACATCATGTTACAGCTGGTAATAGATCTGTTTTCAACATATGCATACTGATATATGGTTTCAAGTCCCAACCTATTTCTAACAATAAGGGACGGCTTGCACCTGTCACCCCTGGGATTCCGGATATTGGCTAAGGCTCTTGCCACCCCCATAGTGCCTTTTTTAGGCAAGGCTCAAATTCTAAACCTACCACCCTAGAAAACAAAAATGGGAAGAAATTGAGGGTAATGCTGCTCAATGCCAGAAGTCTAAATCTCAGGCCCTTCTCAGTATGGAGAACATCGATGTCTGTGCTGTAACTGAAACCTGGTTCAAGGCTCCTGAGAGCACCCCGGCACTATTAGGTTTTACCTCATATCATGAGGGTGTATCCATATTCATAAGGATACTACCACCTCCAGGGTGGGTGGCAACGCGCTGGAAACCATCCAGGTGCAACTAACAATAGGCAAAGGCAAAACTGCTCAACTCAGGAACCCACACAGCCTTTGGAGGTATAAAATGTATCTCCAAACACCATCATTAGGTGACTTCTTACCGCCGAATATAGACTGGGAACATTATTACTCAAGCCCTAGCTCTCCCAGCGGTTCCTGAGTTCATAAAATGCCATGGAACAGCTAATCCACATCCCGCCCCACCCCAAACAAAGACCATAGTGAAGAAAATCAATTTTGAGAGAAAAATTGCCATGGATTCAAGGACAATCATAAGGCCTTTTTCAGCTATGGAACCTGGTGGAAACTCACAGATATGCTCAGAATTAGTCCAAAATGATACAAAATCACTGAACCCACAGACATTGCCAACATACTGGCAGACAGGTTCAGTGCAAACACAGCATCAATGGGAAAGGCAGCTGTTTAATCTCAGCCTTACCACAGGATACGTGCCCCAGGGTGGGTGCGGCGGCGGGTCCCACTCCACTCCCACAAGGTGGCGGACCCTGGTACCCTCCCCATAAGCTTAACAAGTCTAGTCATAAAGTCTGAAAGCTGAGAGAGAGGATATGGATAATCATAAATATAAAATAAGATATAGGGGACTTGCAGACATTGGACCCCTTTTGCAGTTGGCTTTGTCATTTTTGGATTTTGCCTTTTTTCTCTTTCTTTCAAATAGTCACATAAATGAGGAAAGGGGGATCCATAAGCCCTTGACCTTGCACTTGCTTTCGACACAAAGGCTTTCGAGGTATTGTCAAAAAACTTTAAGCTAAAAAAAACCCATATGTCACAAGATGGGGTTATAAACAAAGCAAGGGTTGCAAACTGGCTTAAGGACAGAACCCACCACAGACTCGAAGCCGGTCGGCTGTGAGACCAACAAGGGTCGTCCTCCTGTGGTCCTGTTACAGAATATCTAGGACTCAAAACAGATAGCTGGTGCCAGAGCCATGGCCTGAAGTTAAAACGCCAAAAATGTATAGTCATACTCAGGAAAAACAAGGTAACCCCAAGCTACCACCATATAGGTGGCAATCCACTAAGCACAGAAGAGGTTATAGGGACCTGGGGACCCAGGTTGACAGTGGCCTTTTTGACACTCACATTGCTAAAGTGGTTAGAAAGAAAGACCTTCTACATTGCCCACCTCTGATCATGAATGGATTCACATCCTATCATAGTGAGGTCATTGTTTCCCTTATCAGACCAATATCAGACCAATGTGATCGAAAGTACATTCGGTATCTCGACCGACATCTGCAGCAATTGAGAGAGAAAAAAAGTTCACCAAAAAAGATAAGTTGAAAAAAAAACAAAAATGCTGCCAGATTGAAGAAACTCCCAAGAAACTCCCAGCTCTTCATGCGTCTGCTCAGAGGTGACATGTGCCTGACATCATAGGCCATGTCCAATACAAATTAATGGACATGCTCCACCTCAAAAAATCCAAATCCACCAAAACCACTAGAGCAAGCGACTTAAACCTTAGGATATAAATGGATAGATTTATCACTCAGAGACTCCCTATGCTGTGGAATAAAATCCCGTCCATGTGAGGCAGAGCACCTGACTCTGTTCAAGTCACTGCTGGACAGAGGCACAACAAACTAATGGGCACAGTATTTTTCATATAATAATTTGGGCTAGGCTTATAAATGCCTTAGGGCAGATAGCCTAGTATAAACCTATGAACCTATGAACCTATGAACATATCCAATATAACCTTCTCCATTATTTTTCCACAACATGAAATTAGACTTAATGGTCTGTATGACTCAGGGTTCGTCTTACTCCCCTTTTCCCTAAAGACAGGCTTAATGAGCACGTCTCCAGTCTTGAGGACTCACCCCATATTTATATGACCTAGTGAATAATAGATATAATGGTACTGTAAGTTCTTGCTGAAGTGTTCTCAGGTCATTCATTGTTACTAATTCTGTCTCCTCCCTGTGCTTTGTTTGGACCCAGTTTATGCAGTTCTTTTTCAATATAATCTAATTTGATTCCAGTATCTGGAGTTAACTGGATGTCACTCGGAATGAAAACCTGTGTGTTTGTGGCACACCTATATCTCATTGAGTTAAACTCATTTAAGATTACCATCCATTTAACAGAACTTTTTTAAAAATAGCATTTTCCACAGGGTCTGCATCATCTACCTCTTATGTGGACAACAAGCCCCCACAACACCCACTGAACATTATATGTACCAATTCTATGGCTGCACGGACTTAGGGAAAAGTGCAAAGATTACACACTGTTATCTCTGCTATTGCACATACAGAAAGTTCACTGTCAGTGATTTTTTATTTGGAACAGTAATTAGGAAGTACAAAATCAGCATGCTAATTCAGCAGGTTGAATGTGGAGAATAAACATGTCAGCTAGTGAGACACACACACACACACACACACACACACACACACACACACACACACACATATATATATATATATATATATATATATATATATATATATATATATATATTAAATAGACAAAACTCCAAAATGTCGAACGCTCAAATGAGTGGAAATGCAGGAACTCGAAATTGTTATTTTGGGGGGCTATACCCCCCCTGTTAAATATATATTCCAACTCCAAGATTGCACTACAATGAGGAAAGGGCAGATATTCCGAGCTTCACTGTACTGTGATCCAAAAAAATAAACATCAAAGTTCCTGAATTTCCACTCATGAGACAGTTCGACATTTTGAACTTTCATCAATCTAAAGCAGACCCTATATATATCACAGTATTCTTTCAATGTAATAAATCCATAGCATGATACTATAATAATTTAACATAATTTTTTTTTTACATTCATTGTTCTGTATTGATGACACAGAATAAAAAGAATGCCTTAGATTATGATTAAGTATTAAAGAATTTTCTAAATTAACAGGAAACTTCAGGATCTGCTTAAAAAAGACAGGAAAAGAAAAGAGACATCTGAAGTTATGTTCAGTATAACTTGAAAAATTACATAAAAGTGGTCAATGATTTTATAAAAGAGAACAAATGAAAATGTGCATTTTATTATAAAAAAATTGATTACAAAGCCTGAACCATTGTCGATTTATTCATTCATTTTCATTCATACGTTTATTCTCAAATTATCTGCTTAATTAATTTCAGGGTCACGAGGCTGTTATGAATATCTGCACACTGCAGAAACTTTATCCAGGTCATGTGTTATGCTTTCCCCTTTGATCCGTCTCCCAGCTTCATAAATGGGGCTCCTCAGTATTTTGATAGTCTGTCATCATGGTTACTTAGCCATTTAAAATCCTGAATAACATACCTGCATTGGGAGGACACATAAATATCCCAGCCAGTGTCATCCTTAGACAGATATCTGTGCTCCATCCTTGTCCGCCATGTAACACTGTTTTGCCTACAAATGTCTAATCATGACAGGCAGAACAACACTGTAGAATTGTCATGGACAAGACGCAGGTGCTTGTCCCTATCTGCTGCAGCAGTAGCAGTTGTACACTGTGCTACCTGAAATGTTTAGTGGTCTGTATGTGCTACACTCCATGGTCATAGGTAATAGCAGCTCAATATGAAAACAAGCACTTTGTTCATGCCGGTAGATTAAATCTCATTATGAAATATTGTATGCTGTTGACAACAATCAAATGGATAACCACTTCAAGTGGCAGGAGCTTTGTCATATTACTGAGTAGTAGATAGGCCAAGTGTGTCTGAGGCAGTATGCTAGTGCACACTGTACTGCCCCACCAGGAGATGCCCTTTTACCTGTTTGCAAAACAAATGTTTGTGCATGTTTCCTGCACTACTAATGACAGGCTAGCTACTTGGCTATTTTATTGTGAGTAACATGTTACCATCAGTGTCACATGGGTGTAAGGCCACAAGAGCTGCAGCTAATAGTCTATGATTGCAATTCAAAAATTCCTGGATTTCTCTGCACTGTACTCCATGGTCCACATATTTGTTCATCATGTAAAATGCTGCAGAGTCCTTATTTACATAACCACTGCTCCACGTATACAGCAGTTTTTTTTTTCTTACCTGTAGAAGCCCTAGTCCTTTTGTGAGTCAGACATGACTGAGCTATGTGATCTGGGACATGCACCAGTACTGTGTGATGGGGTGCAGTATTTATGACTAGCACCTATAGTTACTATTCTGGGTGCTATGACAACATCTTTGTCATGTGTAGAAGAACATAACATCCATCTTTTTATAAATGCCATAGAATTTTTAACATTCACCTTAGTTACCACCAACTCAAGCAGATGGTACCTTAGTTTAATGACTCACATGAAGGACTTAGTGAATTTAGTTTTTATGTCCCGTATGCAGACAACAGACTTATAAATCCTATCTGCTGCTATCAAATAACACATGTTACACAGGATTATAGTCTGTCAGTCTCTACCAGTGTGATCAAATTAATCTGTGATGGACATCTGGCCTTAGTGGCATGGTAAATATGCACTGCTGTCTCAGGTAATAGCTAATACATGCCAACACTCAAATAAGCTTTACACTGTACACATGCAAATCAATGTTATAATCTCTGTCTCCCCAGGATTACACTCACATTTGACAGAGCCAAGTGCCTTCCAGTTCAGTTTTACAAACAATAATTTAAACTTGTCAGAATTAGTTTGTACACAAATACATATATACAACATGTTCTATTAAGGATACAAATGATAATTCTAAAGCATTAGCACTGTCTCCTCCCATTTATAGAAGTGATGCCACTGGCTTGACTACCCCATCACAACCAAGAAAATAGGTCTTCCTGTTGAAATGTGGGCACTCATAATCCCAACTGATGACATGCCAAAAAAAATGCAATGTAAGAGTGAATCTTAATCATTACCTTTCTCCTTTACACTTCTTTTTTGAGGGGAGACAAGCCCTCCCCCAAACTGACATATACTAACTACAAGATAACCAAACCAAAGAGTATATTCTGAGAAATGGCTATCTTGAATTTAGTATGAATATTCTGAGAAATGGTCATCTTGAATTTAAGTCCATTTTTTTGCCATTCAACCACTCACTATAGTGGGTCCCAGCATTTAAACTAGTTACCAGAAAATACATCACTGCTTACCCTTAAAATAAAGCCAAATTTAAAGATTTGGATGTAGCATTTAGATCTTAATAGCAGTAGCGACTGGTGACTTCAAATCAAAGGGGGGCTGCAGGAGATGGTTGAATGGGTGGGGCCAATGGGAAGGGGTGTGACCAACTAGAAAGGGCCAGAGCTATGTTCAAAACCACAAAAACCTGGGACTTTAATTAAATACACTGCCCTGGCTGCCAAACCATCATTATGAGAGTCCAATCAAGACAAAATGAAGTGTAGAAGAAAAAAATATTTCAACGCATTGACTACATGACAGCTTAATTAATATCTAGATAGAAACAAAAAGGCTGTGAGGCACGAAAAAATAAATTACTTTTTAAATACATTACTGGAATACCATTCAAAATCAAGTATAAGAAAACAAGCAGCGCTCAACTCAAACCACTTCTCCTTGCACTGCAGTTCTAATTATAATTTATATTCAGCTTTATAAAAGTACCAAGTAACATGCTGAAAGTAGCAATATCCCCACTTGTAAAAATGTTTCTTATCCAAAAAAGACCTGCTGCCTGACAACAACTATCTACTTGTTTCATGGGAAAAACATGATCACAATAAAAAATGAACAGCAAACAAGAAACAAGCTCAAGATAAATTGCTTAAAGGATTACTGCACAGGTTATGGACCACACATGATAGATTGGCATTCTGTTTAGTTTACTGGTAAAGCCTGCAAAGATGAGTGCAAGTTTCCAAAAATGTAGTGAGCTTCTGAAAATACTGCAGTGCTGTTCTTTATTACAAATACTGTCATATGAATTTCAATACATAAGGCTTATACATTATCTAGTTATGTAAATATTCTCTACATGGCAACAACAAAAAGGATTTGAATGTTGATAATTCTTTAACAGTATGCTTATTAAAGCTTACTTGCAGCTTGCAATCTCAGACAAGCTTACCTGATGGTCATTAAAGCATTGCTACTTAAACACAGAGCAACAGGCACTGCAACAACATGCATTTTCTGAATAGTAAGAAGCATAAATCAACAATATAAAATATGACATAAAACCAGAACATTCTGCAAAATCAAGGACAGATGAAAAGCCATGGTAGTACTTGTATCTACCTTGGATGGGTGTATACCCTGCACACTTACACTGCATAACTGCTCTTTGCCTTGCTTGGACACATCCAGAGTCACTACATGGGGGACTAAGGTGCAATAAGTATGTCACAATTTGAAATGTCTCTGGCTGACAGTGATTGCCCTGACACATTTGTCATACCTCTCAACCTCAGAGCAAGAAATCTGGACAAAGCCATAAATAGAAGTGGGACAAAGGCCCAAAAATAAGGACAATTTTTAAATATTGCTCTTATAAACTTAGAAAAATAATAGAATATTAAGTCTTAGTCTTACATTTGTATGAATTTTTCGAAGTGTATGGAATCTGAAACTCAAATAGCTGTTATTATTTTCTAACTTCAATCTGTAATGATTTGCCACTAATTTGCCAGAAAAACACAATTTTATGAAAAACGGACCAAAAATGTGTTGCAAAAATATAAAATAGCCACACAATACAGGTGGGAGCCTGTCAAAGAAGTGACACTATTTTTAATAGAAGAACTGTTAAGTTGAGCAGCTGACAAAATAAGATAATCTACATGTATTTCTGAAATAAAAGTAATCTATATCTCTGATCATTACAATTATTTATTAATTGTAAACCCTCCACATTTTCTTCCAAAATTGCCATTTTGCAGAAGGATTATTAGGGGTAGAGCAACATTTTGAGTCAAAGTCAGGGACAGTTGAGAGGTTTGGATATACCTAAATCTGTAAAGTGATTTATTTGCGAGTACTTCTCAACCTCTTAATGCAGGAAATCTGGACAAGGCCAAATATATTGGGGGAACATACAAACAGTACTAAAAATTGCTCTTGTATAAACTTAGAGAGTTGATAAAATAACAGGTCTTGCTTTAGCATGCATTTTACTGAAGGGTATGAAGTATGAAACTCAGTGTCTGTCATTATTTAGTGACTTCATTCCTAAATGATTTTCCAGAAAACCACAAATTTTATGAGGAACAAACCAAAAATAAGAAGCAAAAATCTATTCATTCTGGGAAATTCTGGACAGTTGAGCAGTATAGTTAAGCCAGGGCTGTCACTGAGTTTGCCGCCTTTCCCCCTCACAAAATCATGGTTGAATGGGGCCTCCCCCTACAGCCATTCCAATGTCCCATTACTTGGCTATTTCACCCCATTTACCATAAACACTGTAATGTGCATACAGCTTTACTTCTATGATTATTTGGATTTCCTTTAAGGGTTTTATTTTACATTTTACAGCACAAACACTAATCGACATCTGCTAAACAAAGCAATACAGTCTCACAATGAAAATAGACTTAACATTAAATTTTCTGCAATTGAAACTTGCATTCCTTGAAACAGCATTTAAACTCACATTCAAAGAAAATACAACTGGCCAGTAGCAGGTAAAGATTAACTTTGGGCTGTTTTCAAATCATAGACCTTTTGCACATGAAACATACATGTGTTCTTTGATACACCTTCCTGATTGTATTAAATTAAATTCCTTGTATAATACAGTAAAGTTGCTAGAGGTCATTTAAATTTATTGTTTTGAACATTTTTCCACTAAACAATGAAACAAAATGCATGCACCAATAATGACAAAACTGCTCCATTCAGAACATTTCCATCATTAAAGTCTACTCAAACTATTACAATCCACAAGTATCAGTAATTATGCACAGTCTCTGCAGAAGTAAAAGTCATCTAAATAATTCTACACTAAAGAGATCTGTAACTAATGAAGAGGTTGCTGCTAACAAACAACTTTATATTTCATTGTTTCATCTACAAATAAAGTGCTTATTGCCCTTGAGGAATAAATTGCCCGTGTTGCATTAAAAAATGATAAGCTAGTAATATTGCAATAGGGAATGGATGGCAAATTGATAACAGTTTCATAGTGACTAGGTATCTCTGCCAAAGAGGACATTCTCAGAATTACAGCATCCACCCCCTTAAAAGTGCAACACAGTACAGTAATGCATCTACATACTGTGGGAATTGAGCACACAGCCTTCTGAATTAAGATCAAGTATACTACCTGTTGTGCTATTAACAATGCAAGTAGACTCAGCATACGCAGCACTAAACTTCTCTTCCCCTGAAGCTCTTAGCTCCTTGTAAAATCCACTTGACACTAAACTGTATCTCTCAACTTTGCAGCACATGAGCAAAGAAAATCTGGAAAAAGCTAAAATGTATTGGGGGGAGCCCAAAAACCAGGGACACATTTTAAACATTGCTTATATAATCTTGGAAAGTTGCTAGAATAAAATGCTGTATTACCGCCATGCATTTTACTACCAAGGCTTGAACCCAGGCCCCTGTGTACTACAGTTAGAGCAAAATACCACTATGCCAAATCAGCTGTTTCTTAAAAGGCAGGAAGACTGACACTTAAATGGCTCTCATTTAGCAAATTCAGTTCTCACCATAGCTCTCAACCTCTTAGTACAAAACATCTGGACAAAGCCAATAATGAGGAAATACAGCCCCATAACATATTCAGTGAATTCAGTTCTCACCATAGCTCTCAACCTCTTAGCACAAAAAACCTGGACAAATCCAATGATGGAGATATACAGCCCCAAAAATAGGGACAAATTTCAAATATTGATCTTATAAACTTAGAAAATTGCTAGAAGAAAATGTCTGTGTTACCATGTACTTTCTGAAGAATATGAAGTCTGAAATTCAAATGTCTGTTATTATTTAGTAAATTCAAAATCCAGAAACCACAGATTTTATGAGGAACAGAACAGAACAAAAATATGAGGCAAACATCTGAACACTTTTTACAAGTAGTGGTGGGTAGGAAATTCAGGCTGTTGCAACCTGCACCCAAGGTTCAGGGTTTGAGACTGAGTTACTTGCTAGCCACCAGTTATAGTTAACTGGGGCATTTTACACACACACACACACACACACACACACACACACACACACACACACACACACACACACAAAGTCTCATTCGCAAAGCAAGCAACAGCTCAATTTAATGCAATTGCAAATCCCAGTACCTGACTGCAAAGATTCATTCAAAGCAAAGTCATGTACCTGACTGAGTGCAAAGATTCATTCAAGCAGCAGCTAGTCCAATGCAGAGCCACATTCAAAGCAACCCCTGGGGAATGCCACGCATGTGTGCACTGCCTCCAGTTCTGTTTGAGCATGCACAGACTGCAGTCCGATGCCCTTCCAGTCTATGTAGTTCTAACTGCATAGACTTCTGGGGCATATGTAGATTGATGCCTTCTTTCTGAATCTTGACTGGTTAAGCCGTAGTCCAAATTTGAGTTCCGAGCACTCATGCGCAGAATTCTGGGACTCATTTTTTTTTATTTTGGTTTCCTGTTTTTTGCACAGCTGGGGGGCTGCAGTCCTGAGTCCATTAGCACGAGCCACCACTGCTTAGTAGTCAGTGTTTGGTAGGTGGATACCAAGGAGCAGAGTACCAGTTCAATGCACAAAATATGGAAAAATAAATCAATAACCATGAGTTTTTAAAACTGAACTGGACAACTCTTTACCCACAATAAAATAAACAATTTTACTTGTTAAGAAAATAAATAAACAGAAATATTTTTGCATAAGAAATTAAAAAAAACAGGCGAATATCATACAATAAACGGTGTCAGCTACTTTAGAGTCTATTTTTAATTTGTTTATTATGCTTTTATAATAATATTTAGCTTAGAGCCTAATTTTAAGTAAAGGCATGATGTGTTCAATCTGTCACTAGTTTTTGTAAACAGAATAAAATTTGCAAATCTATTACTTGTCTCCGTCAAGCTCTTGCTCTATTTGCATGCCCCCAATGAAAAATCCAACAACTACCAGTTAATAGTCTTTCTCGGCATTTATATACGTTTCAGGAAAGGTTTCCTGATGGCATCAATTTTAAATTTGTGAAAATGCTTTCTTGTTTACACAGTTACCTACTTCTGGAAGGTAGAGTGTGTCATCCAAATAATGAAGCATCCGTTGAAATATGTCTACACAGTAGAGCAATTTTCACTTTTTCACTGCAGTATGTTCTTACAATAGCAAATGTACAATTTGTTATACATCATTTCTTACACTATATTTCTATCAAAAGTGAAGTATAATGCAGCTTCTTTTGCTATTATTTTGTAACAAATTGCTTACATTTGTCTTAATTCAACATAGCTTTACTTTAATCCTCTTTTGTTTCCTTTCTTGAAAAAATGGTTATATTTTTCTTGGCTTATATATCTTATTATTGTATCTGCAGGTAGATGTCAGCACAATACTTCTTCAAACTCAAAGACAGAGGAAACCTTCAAAAATCTGAGCCATACTCCCAAATGATGCATTAATTATCTTTTGTTTTTTGCAGCATTAGTGAAACATATTAGATCCTTTTGTGAATCATTCACAGTACTCAATTTCAGTTACATTTGAGACTACAATTATATGTAAATATATATAAGTAATTGTTAAAAATGACATAACCTTATTAAAATAATTTTATATTATATGATATATTATACTACATGATATTATATTACAGGAAATATTATCTTTTTCTATGTTATATCTCTGTTTGCTATATACAAACATGTGTCTGTTTCTAATGAATGTTCATCTTTGTATAACCTATGCATGCTGATTATATACCCTTTTCCTAACTAATGTTTATTTAAGCTATGGTAATTGTTTTCTCTTATGTATATACACTTACCCACATTTTGTATTCATTCTGATATTGTGTAACTGTCCCCAGGATTTACTAATCTTCCGTGTAAGACTAGATTAGTCTTACACGGAAATGCCAGTCTAAGAGTATGACGGCAACTTGCCATGCATATTAATGAGGGCACACTGCCTCAACTCTAAAGCTTACACGGAGCGTGGGTGAGTGTAGGGGGTGTATCGGACTGCCGAACAGTCCAAAAATCCACGCCCCTGCACTGACAAAACCCAAGAAATGTTGAGTTACATGAGCGAGTCCGCTCACATGTGTATATTGTAACACTACACTCCCCCATATGTTAAACCTCGTACAAATTTAAAAAGTAAAAGAAATGTTCTTTTTATTTTATTTCCGACATAGCTGCCCGTATTTGCACATTTTGCGCGGGATTGCCCATTGCTTAGCTACAGTTACCAACTTAGGCACAGAAGAGGATAATAAGAAAAAATATGCAAATTAAACAAAATAGCGATAGTGTAGTGGTTAGAGCCTTCTCACAAAACTGAGGCAGTCCTGGTTCAAGTCCCACTACTGCATGTTCCATTTTCTGTTGGAAATCTGTATACAAAAATATTTCCTGACATTTCTTATGTATAAGTTTTATAAAAAGCATTCAAATGTTATATGTAGTAGTGAACAAATTTTATATATATATATATATATATATATATATATATATATATATATATATATATATATATATATGAAGGTGAAAATGGTTATGCATTCTGAGGCATGAGTAACTTATTTTAAGCAATATAAAGCACTGCTAAGCACATTTTAGTGGTATTTAGCATATTTAAAACCAACTGCTTGTAGCTGAGCACCACATTAACAAGCACAATGTATTTGCGTGTAGCTGCGCACCACGCTAACCAGCAGAAATACAGTGTATTTGCTCGTAGCTGCACACCACGCTAACCAGCGCAACATCGGGCAACATCGGGCAACGTCGAGCAACATTGGGCAACGTTGGGCAAAGTTGAGCAAAGTCTGCTAAACATGGCCACACCTCCTTTATTGTACCTTAACCATTCAGGTCTGGCCAGTAGGAAAATAAAAAGCAGTGACAGGGCTCGACCTCAGAATACTATGCACTATAGTCACAGTACATAACCGCTAAGCCATGACAGCATTTTATAACCAAGCACTTTCAACAGCCACATATCTATCAAAGGAATATTAAACATTGCCAACATCAGCTAAGCAGGTTTGCCTACAGCTGAGTTTTCAAAACTGGCCAATCACACATAAGTGTTGGAAATGAAGCATATTTAAGCTCCACAGATGGGAATACTTGCATAACTGGTTGTAGCTCTCTTCTGCAGTCAGCATGGCTGGTGTTGGAGAAGGCACTTGATTTCAAGCGCAACGCTGGGGCATTGAGGAGACCAAAGTAATGGTTTGGCTCCTTGTCCTCAATCATGAGAAAAGACTCCTGTGGGGCCAGTACTATGGCACCCAATATAAAACAGAGGCCTGGAACAGTCTTGCTCGTGGTCTCATCAGTGCCACTGGCATTCCTCGGACTGGTGAGCAGGTCAGGCACCATTATTCTGACCTGAAGCGATGTAAGGAGGATCAACTGGACCAGTGGATCCAGGAGTCCCATGCAATGCCTAATGCCTCAGTACTGAGTAAGTAGCCATTGTATTAAGTAGTTAAGAATTGCTATGCTTATCTATACTATGGATAGGTATGTCTCAATATCACTGCATTTACTTCACAGCTGCAGGTGCCCGGGCTATCTATCAGCAAGCCCATGAATATAGGTTGCAAAGGCTGCGTCATGAATCAGATTAGTAATTATTCTGCATTTACTGTTATATAAAATAAATGAGAGAGCCTTCCAAAAGTGTTTTAACCCAATAAATAAAGGTGTAATAATCCTTTAATAAATGTATAATTCCTGGAGTGCATCTGTGTCATTTTCTTTGATATGTTGTTGTACTGTTGCATTTTACAAATAGTACTGTTGTATTAAGCGGTGTTAACCCACACTTGGGTAGGCCCATATAATGTGGATGAAGGGAGTGCCAGTAGCCTTTATGCATATTTACAGCCCTCAACTGTTGGTTCATGCCCAGCATGTACAGGTTAATCTGGCACATGAGTAGCTTGGTATTGTGTTCCACAGAAATGTCAGTGTGCTGCCAGAAATGTAGGGAGCTTTTAACATATAACAGATACATTCACATGAACATAGCTAGATAATTATATGAAAGTAGAGCTGTCAGTGTACCATCTTAGCAGTAGTGTGTGTGAGCAACTCTCAATATATGTAGCAGTAACATCTGCATCTTGGACAGTTTGTATGTAAGATACAGCTCATTTATATAATGATCTATCAAAATCCAATTGCACAATATAAGGACATTGGGTAGTGTAATAATACATGTAAGGGACATATAACTGCAGTTAATAGGAAGGTAGTGAACACTAGAAGGATATATAAGTTGTTAATTGAGCTATCCTTTCCTCCTACTGCATGTGCATAAAAAATGCAATTCCACACCTCAATCGGTATGTCTAATCTGAAAACATTTGTTGGGACATATGTACTATTGGTTTATAAATATTTGCATTTATTTCTATGCATGTGCCCTGTTATAATACCACATTATTGGTGGCCTGTTGCAATTTAACCTGCATGCTGTTGTAATATCCACTATTATTCTATATATGCATGTGTTATGCTTGTTTTCCAACTGCTGCAAATCTGGTGTGTTTGGTTAATGGAAATACTTCTGCATGCTGTCATAACTAATTGGGAATGCTGTTCACTGTTACTAACCCATATATTTATTATACCCTCCAAAACATAGTTCGTATGGGAAGGCCGGTCCAAGTGGACCCACCTGTCCCACCTCAGCTGGCTATGGCACCTGGCACCAGCAGGTCTGGTGCCCAGCCTGGGACCTCCTCCTCCATTGGCCCTGTGCCACCTTTGGGTGGAAGAACTGCAGGGGATGGGGCTCAGTCCCCTTGTGCAAGCATGGGTGGAGGAGGGCCACCTATCACCCTTCAAACGGTCTGGGCTGTGGTGCATAGAGAGATTGAACGTTCTGTTGCAGAACCTTTACTCCAGCTTGAGGCACGAGTGGCGCAACTCCCGGGTCAGCCTGCTCCTCATACACAGCCCCCAGCACAACCACCCTCTGGGCTGTGAAGGTGCAGTGGCTACTGTCCATGGGTGGGGACCTCAGTCCCACTGTTTCCATCTGTGGGCTCATGGGCTTGCGATTTCCAAACATCCCTCCCCGTCAAAGGTGCTCACCCACCACATGTGTCATATACCACCCATGTATGCGTCTTGTTTGTCTTGTTTGTTTACCTCCCCAACCTGCCTCCCCAAATATACGTACTTCCTCTACCCCGCATTCCATTCTCACCTGAAAAAAAAGGGCAATCTGCTCCCAAAAAAAAAAATTACGCCCCATACATAGCTGCCCATTTTGCACACATGTCCACTGGACACATAAAATGTAATTTAATTGGCATTATAACATACTTTGTTGTCCTCACCCTCTCTCAGGGGTTGAAGATTACATATCTACTTCCAAATTTATTCCATATGCACAGCTGTTGCTGTTAAAGAAATGGGCAGCTATGGCCCTTCCCTACACCCGTCCTGCACATCCCGAGCTACTTTCCATACTGTCTTTCCCTCTTTATGCCCCTTTTTCATGACTTTCCTATCTCCCCATTTTTCCTTTCTTTCAAAGAAATGAGCGTGGGGGTTAGAAGGAGTAAGCACTATTAAGTAGTAGTTAGCGGGTTTGCGCGAGTGTGTGCTTGTTTGCACTTAGCTAAGCATTGCTAAGCATTGTGCAAACCCACGCAAACCTGCTTACAACTGCTTAAAAGTGCCTTAGTCACCCTGCATATGAGGGGCCTTGTTCTGCTCAGCAGCAAAATAAAACACCACTGCCTGTGTCGAACCCCGGACCTTGGACACACTAGACTGCATGAAGTACCACAAGGCCACAGTAGATGTACAGCAAGATGTTGCTGAAATATATATATATATATCATGCATCAGAATGTGTGAATGTAAAGCAAAGATAGGAATGTCATAACACAAAACTTGTTCTATGGAACTTTACCAGCAGTTGTTGTGGAATTGCATTACATGAATGTGATAACAAAACCAGACATTATAGCAGTAAATACTGTTACAGCAGCACTTCACAACCCCCACACAGTATCATAGCAGGACAATCCCCACCCAAATGTACAAAATACCAGTGTGTTCAAGGTACAGCAAGGATATAGGTAGGCATGCTCAGTACTAGATTTGTCCAGTTTCATGACCATCCTGTTTTAATGTCAACAAAATAAAAAGCACAAACAGTGCAGAAGTGAGTACATTAATATCCACAGTATAGCTGTTCCCAAACAGTTCATGTGCCAAATGAAAACATCTCAATAACTACATTTGTATGGCAGCTAATTGTAGCAGTTGTAAAGAAACTCCATAATCCCATGTATCTTGTGTTAGCATTTCTAGGGGTGAGTACAATTCTATACTGTCAAGTGTGTACTGGAAGAGGTGACATTCAGGTCTGAGTACAACATACAAATAACTGGCTACACCCTTAGCAACAATTAGAAGAAGTATACCAACCTTCTGAGTTACACAACGGTTTCCACAGCAAACAAGCATGGTCCCCACTCTGGAATTCTGAAAGGGCTACGTCTACCTGACCTAGCAATTTATAGCACTGGGTTGCTATGACAGTGAGTACTGCAAGTACCACACAGCAGGTTGCATGCAATTGCCAAATGGTGGCCACCAATTGGTACAGAGACCATCACATGCACATGTGCAGATACCTATAAAAGCAGTCTGTACTTGTTGTCCACACATGCAATCATTCCATTGCAGGTACGGCGGGAGAGAGAGAGAAAAATAAATAAATAAAAGAAAAAGTGAGGTAAAGTAAAGAAATTTAACAAAAAGAATATATTGAAAAAACAGTATACTGACAAAAGAAATTATATTGAAAAAATATATTGAAAAGAAAATATATTGAAATATATCATTGAAATAAAATATATTGAAAAATAAATTGAAAGAAAAATATATAGAAAAAGAAACTGAACAAAAATATATTGAAAAAAAAAATTGAAAACCAATATATTCTGAAATATACATCTATAAAAAAAGCATCTTGAACAAGCAACATATACGAACATATACAAAGGAAAGGTATGTAACAGCTATGTATTTACTGGAATGTAGTAGATGTTTATGAAGGGTACTCTATATAGTTTGAATCATCTATATGTGGCAGCAGTACGTATCAATGCACAGATGCCCTGCATAACCACTGGCATGGGGAAATGAGTGTGTTGCTGTGTGCAGTGGAATGTGACTGTGACATATGTAGTTCAACATTAAATGTCAAACATCTGATCCATGTTATCTGTGTTCTGTACAGTAGTGTGTACAATGTCTGTTTGGGGTAGTAGCCCATACGGTTATGCAAACATGGATGTGACAGAGTAACAAATGCATGATAGCCATATTAATGTGTAGCTTAGCATTGGCAACAGCTGTACCAGGCTAGTATGCTAATTCAGCATTAGCAGCTATGTATACACCCTCTAATATTACTGTGTGCTCACATGTGACACCTGTTCATGTTGCAGCAAGGCCCACCAGGTCAGCCATGAGGTACATGTATTTACAACAGTGTGGTCCTTGTGTGTGTATGGCACACACATAAGGAGGGAACTGTCCCTGTCAGATATATTAGCATCTGTACATTTGCATTTAACAAGGGACATACAGCAACTGTTTGTGAAAGGTGGATATATATATATATATATATATATATATATATATATATATATATATATATATATATATATATATATATATGTCATGTTGAAAGATGTTATGTGCATATTTCTATGTAGGTTGCAGTGTGTGGCAGGCCAGACAGCATACAGTGCTGGTATATGACATGTGGTGGTTAAACGCTGTGGGTATGGTTCATCAGGTTTGCAGTGTTGCAGCCAGTGAGGCTTGCTAAAGCTACATGGGCTGAGAACACCTTCAATGCATTCTGCACAACACTGTGCAATGTTATGACATAACTGTATATGTCACAACCTTCCCATACTTGATATACCCACCATGACAGGTAGACTGTATAAGTGCCTATATGCATATCTATATGTACAGCAATGGATGTTCATATGTATGTGTGTGTGTATATGTATATATATATATATATATATATATATATATATATATATATATATATATATATACATACATATATATATATATATATATATATATATATATATATATATATATTTATATATATATATATATATATATATATATATATATATATATATATATATAGAGAGAGAGAGAGAGAGAGACAGGGTCATAATTACTGCAACAGATGCCTGGTGACAAAGCCATGGACTCAAGCTCAATGCTGACACTGTATTGACATCCCTCCTTGCAAAGAAGCAGTACCCATGAATTACCACATAGGTGGTAGTCTACCTAACAACAAAGGTGTGATAAGAGACCATGGGACACAGGTGGACAGTAGTCTCCCCTTCGATAGTCACAGTGCCACACTAGTCATGTAATCCATCTACGTGGCACACGTCATCACAAAATGTGTGTCATTCATGGAAAAATAGGTCAGTGTTCCCCTCTACTCCACACACATAAAACCCAGTATAGAGTACAATGTCCCATGTCGTATTTACCTCACAAGACATCTACAGCAAGTGGAAAGGACACAGACATACCTCACAAAGAGTAATACTGGCGTCAAACAGATGCCCTATGCAGACTGTCCCACAAACCCACAACTAGACTGTGTCGCATACCGCCTACCCAGAGGTGACCTCTGCCTGACATACTAAGCTATGGCAAACCCAGATTTGTTGGACATGCTCCACGTAAACAGATCACAATCTGTACGAGCTACACACTCTAGGGACCCAAAGCCTTTGACCACAATAAACAGCACATGCTGGAGGGATAGATTCCTATCTCAGAGACATCCCATACTCTGGAACTAACCAACTATCCATAGCAAGCAAAACCCCTAATTAGCAATTGTCATAAATAATCCAGAGATTGTATTGGAGATAGCGAATACACCCAGGCAATCACCTCAGTGTCCCTGCTTGACTGAGCCACGTGTAATTTAAATATCTGTGTGTCAGAGGCCAGGGTAACGTATGGATAGAGTTCTATAGGCCCTAGGGCCATTAGTCTCTTACCTACCTATGAAGTGCAACACACCCGCATGTACTTGTTGCAATAATCAATATGTGAGGTTGACTGAGTGAGATGGTGAATGTGTTGGTGAATGTGTCAGAGTCTGGTATATGTGGGATAGCTTAGTGGAAAACTGTTTCAGTCATGGTATTATGTGTACTAGCTGTAATCCCAGCAAAAGATGTGTATGTAATTGGTAGGCAGAAAAAGCAGTATGCCATATGGTCTGACGTAGTCCCTTGTTGACGACTGGGGTGTCCCATTGTAAGCTAAAGTAGTACATGTATGCTTATTGTGTGTTACTGCTGGTGAATCCAACTCCTGTATGAACTGTAGTACTACCTGAAGCTGTATGCCTAAACAGCATAGTATGGTGTACATACGCATTTATTGGAACCACTGTTATGTGTGTTCCCTGCAGTCCTCACAGATTACATACCTCAGGCATAAGGTCTGGTAACTACTGACACACAGTACTGTAAGGTACACAGGTAAAGGTAACCTGGGTGGCCATACCTTTGTGTCTGTTATGTTTGTCTGTTGTGGGTGTGGGTATGCCTGTACCATGCCCTCGGTCATATGTGTGTTACAGGATTTAGCTGTGTATCTAGCAACATGGATAGTCTAGTACAGCAGTATGCCACCTATATCAACGGATGTGCACATATGTTAGGCAGGGGTCCACAATCAACGACTAGTGTGGTATACTGGCAATACTGTCAGTGGACTTTACATTCATTGCAATGGATTACATATTTCATGATGCATTAGCATGATATATACCTCCTGTGGCTAGGTGGTGCATTGTGTCACATACAGTGTGCCATGAACTGTTGTATAGTCTTACAAACTGTCCTAAATTAGTTGCTGTGCAAAACATGGTTTGATATATAGAGTGTGGCAGGCACTGTCAGGTATCTGTGTGTTGAGAATTTATATGTGGTATTGAAAGTGTGTAGCTTCTGATAGCCAATAGGTTGCTATATATGGCAGTTAATTTATATCTGTACTTTAGAATGTTACGTGTGCCACATGACTTGCTCACACATATTGTTTAATTGTCTTCCAGGGTGATGTCCCACCACATAACCCAGCATATAGCATAGCCGAGGAGAAAGCGATCACAGTGAGCCTGGTGCAGCACTATGCACTGCTGTTCTCCAGAACCAGCCAGGACCAGCATGAGCATGCTGTGCTGTGGCAAGACCTTGTCCATAGGGTAAATGACATAGGCATGCATAACCGGACATATGAGCAGGTACTCCATCACTGCAGTGATTTAATTAGACATGGCCAGCAGTGTGCGTCTGATATCCACAGACAACAGCTTGCCACAGGTGGGAGGGTAGCCATCCATCCCCCCCTCACCAGAGTGGAGGAGCTGCTACTGATCCAGGTGGCTCCTGGCCAACAACAACCACAACAATTGACATGTATCATCATGGAGGCCGGAGCCACCCAGCAAGTTGACATGGAGTGTGCAGGTAACATGGCATAGCTGTAGAATACTGTTACTTCTATTGGTAAAGCATGCTTATGTGAGATGTGTACTGTGAAGTTAAATGATGTGGTGCCTAGTGTTGTGCAATACTAATAATTAGGAACATAATCTGTAGGCCTGTGACTGTCCACCATTGTACTACTGTAAGATTGCAAACACACATTAGCAATGCCACAGTTGTTGCCACTGACAAAGTGTCTGATATCCTTGTAGGTCCCTCTGGTGTGACAGCAAGGCAGCAGAGCCATGCTGGTGAGTATGTTATACCTTTAATATTGCTAATTAAATGTGCATGTCGTAGGTGAGGTGTAGGCTATGTACACGTAACTCACCTATGCATACTGCATGCTGTGCATGTTTGCTGTGAGACTATGCACATCCTAGTAACATGGTAGCTGCCTAAAATACATGCAATACATAGAGCATCCCACACAATTGTGGCAACACTGTAGTGGACATCGGATAGGCAGAGTCAATACACATGCACACAACATACACACCATTGACATACGCAGTACACGTTAACATGCTACACATGGCGTATTCAGACACCCACTGTAAGGTCACACTACAGTATCCCAAAACTCATCCACACAGCACACTTAATATACCTGAGGGGTAGATGCCTCACATGTGGCTGTGCAACACTCTTCAACACATAACACATTCATGTTAGGCAATGCCCCCTATTGGGCACCTCACAAACCCATGTAACAACTGGCCATGAAATGGTGAATGTAGCCATGGTACTGCTGTTCAGGTACAGCATGCTATGTGCCGGTCTGGCACACATGAGTAGCTTTGAATGACCACATGATGCTGCATGATGATGGCTCATGGTCCTACACTCCATCCAGTTACAGTGGCCACAGTAATACACATATCATTAATTGCTATGCACCTTAATGTCATGTGTGTGCAGACATATGTACCTATATGAAATACGCATAACAATCCCCATTTGTAGAAAGTGACACACATATGTCTTGTAATGCTATGGGGTGTATAGGTCACATGACACACATTGTGTATGTGTGATGTTTCATGTTGCAGTAGTGTGGTAGCATGCCATGTCATCGCTGGCACTGGCATGTCCATAATATGTCCTACACTCATCATAACCACTGTACAATGGCAATGTTGAGCAATGGTATTCCATCAGGTATACATGCACCACTCATCCTGTATGTAAACATAGCATGCATGTGCTACACCTGTGTCCACAATCATCTGCTAAAGACACAGATGCTCTAATCAGAAATGGATATCTATGTGACACATTGATACACATCCAGCCATGGTATGTATACATGTGACTGATGGTGCACAGGACATTGCAGGGCTTTAATACCTGCACAGCAATGTTGTGTCCATGTACACATTGTGCTCCAGGGTGAGGCCATTCACTGAACAAAACACACATGCATCAAGTCCATGTATACTGTTATTAGCAATGGCTGTCTACACTCACACTGCATGCTGCTGAGCAACACATGTCCTGCATGCTGTCACGTTTGATATAAATGTTTGGCTTGTGATACTGTACCCCAACAACACACGCTATTGAGTATGTCCAGGATTGCTGGTGGTGTGTGTGTGTGTGTGTGTGTGTGTGTGTGTGTGTGTGTGTGTGTGTGTGTGTGTGTGTGTGTCTGTACTAGTGAGGAGTGTATTTGTGTGCATGTGTGCATGTGTTCATGTGTGTATGTGTGCATGTGTGCATGTGTTCATGTGTTTATGTGTTCATGTGTTCATGTGTTCATGTGTGCATGTGTGCATGTGTTCATGTGTGCATGTCTGCATGTGTGCTGACATCATGTACAGGTTGCAAAGTGTGTTTCCTGTCTCCCTCTCACCAGTGCAGATACTGGGCTGGTTCAATGCAGCAGGGAAACTGATGTTACTGAGCATGATAGTGACAATGAAGATAGGTGTGTTGAGGCACAGGCATGTTTGCCTAGGGTCTGTAGTTGGGCCACCAATTGACACTACACAAGTGTCCACCCCATCCATGCACACAGTCATACTGCCAATACATCCATCACCAATGCCCTAAGCAGAGGGACAGCGTACAGCCAGCATTGGCCAGGACAATGTGGTATCCATGGCACATGCATCCCGACACAGCAGCCATACCCAGATGTCTGGAAGGGTACCACATAGGCAGATGTCCAGGGGTTCACAGAGCTGTATATTTTCAAGCAATAATCATGACAGGTTGTGTGATCACTAAGTGCACTAAATGCAAGACTAATACATGTACAAATAATACTTGTGTGGTTTTATATCAGTGTAGATTATTTTGCAGTTGGTTATGTGCACATTAAGTTAAGTTCTTTACTGTAAACCTATTTGTGTGTCAAAGAGGGATAACGCACCCATCCTGTGCTCTAAAGGTGCTTTGGAGTCAGAGTTCAAATCCAGACTTATGTAAGAATATCTTGTGTGTACTAACATTTTTTAGCGTGCATGTCATAGATTGCTTTTCCTTATTCAACTACCTTTCCTTTTTTTATTTTTTATATATATTTTTTTATTTTTGGCTATTGTTTGCATGATACATCGATTAGTGCAAACACAGCATACAGAGAAAAATGAATGTCAGGTTTGGCTATGTGCATCTGGTTTGCGTGAAGAATGGCAGTGCACAAACTGGGCAACCGGCCCACCCAGGAAGCAGACTGGACCCAGGGAGCCAATAATAGAAACTAAATGCATTTAACTAATACTATTGAGTATCATGCAAACCTGCTAAGTGACATTGCACTGCAGTTAACAGTGAGACCTTACGAATGATTAGTAAAGGAGGGAATCCCATATAGCTTGTTCTGTGGCAGCAGGTACAAGTGCAGGGCTGGAGGACAGATGGTCTTGGGTTATAGTACAGGGTATGCAATCTGTATTTTACTGTTATGACATTGCAGTTTATAGCAATGAACTGCAACATAGACAACTATTTTCTCAAACTTCTTGAGGCAACAAGTAGAAGTGTCAGTCTGCCATGCACATAGTCCTGCATTCAAGTACAGCATATTCCATGCACTTTTACTGTTCTTCCACTTTCTATTGTAGCTGCTCTCACTTATAACACTTAATGTAATGGATCTGATATGAATTATATGTATGAGGGCTGAGAGACTAATATTGAGTTAGTTATTTTTGTATATATTTATGTATTATCAGATTTATGAATGT
This sequence comes from Protopterus annectens, assembly GCF_019279795.1. NCBI lineage: Eukaryota > Metazoa > Chordata > Ceratodontiformes > Protopteridae > Protopterus > Protopterus annectens. The sequence goes on along the minus strand of NC_056730.1, from coordinate 1,059,312,894 downwards.
GGGTATGCTGTGCACTATATTCCTGTAAGTATATTTCTGCTATCTGGACTGGCATGGACTTCACATTTGCCTAACAGACAAACACAACTGCCTGTACATCCAATAACTTTGAAACTGCAACTGCAGTTATGCAATGTCTCACTGCTTGGCACTGTTGCACTCTGCTTACCATCTCGCAAACATGGTGCTCTGAGGTGCACACTGCCGAGCACCATGTTTGTGTGATGGTAAGTGGAATGAAACAGGCTCAAACAGTATGCACACTCCCAGTAAAAGGGATAAATGGAATTGGCAAGAAACCATCACTATCCATTGCCCTTAAACCATGGTAGACCTGCCAGGCATTTGTGTTGAAGGTGTCAGGTTTAGGGGAAAGAGATGGGGTATCCATGAGTCAAAGATTTTTATTGGACTCTTAGTTAAGAACCACAGTGCCAGGCTTCTGCAGGGGGGCTGTTCTGGGTCTCAGTATAAGTTTTCAGAAGAAGAGTGTGATTATAATCACATGGATTGGAAGACACTGAAACTTTCACAATATTTATTGCTGTAAATTATTGGAGAAGAGGGGGTGTTACTAAGTGAGAGTGTAATATCTTTTGAAAATACCTAGTAAGTTTTGCATGAGGTTGCACACGTTGTAAAATGTCATGCTATATAAATGATTTGGCTGAACATTATAATGGCAGGTGGATTCAGTTTCTCATATGCAGCAGTTATTGTGTGTTTTACCTGAGAAAGAAAATGGGTCAGTGAGGTTTGGGATTTATGTCATAAATAGTAGGAACAATAGGATAACTGCATTTGAGAATGTTGGTGGTTGAATGATTAGCTATTTACATAGTTTGGCTGGTTGTTTTGGAATATACTGTTTGGACCATTTTTTATGGCCATATCTCTTAATTTACTTCTTGAAGAACCAGTCCCATTTGGGCATCTGAGAGGAGTTGGTGTGATGAGCTTGCAGGCAAATTTTCTTCCACTAGACATCACTCTACTTTGCAGGACTATCACAGTCTAATACACTGTGTATTCAAATACAGCCCCTGTAAAGGCAGAAACCTAAGTTTAACATTCTGGCTGTTTCAATACTCATCAATTGTCTGAGCAAAGTAAGCATACATCACACATAAAACAGGGTCCACTTCATGGGGAATGATTTTGCCTCATTAAAAAAACTGTATTGCTGAATCATAAAGCAGGTTAATGTGTCCATCTTTAATTCAGATGTAAGCATGTAATAGTAATGGAAAATAAAGGTGGTAGCTATTTGCTCAGTGTGTTTTTTATAATCTTTATAATATATATTTACCATCTCAAAAGTGCTTACTCCTCTCTGTACTCTTCTTTTCTAGACCTAACGCCACTCTTAAGTATTCAACTGCGGTACCACCTTTAACATTCCTTTAAGAAAAGCGCAGTCCGGGTCTGAACTGTCTTCAAACAGCTACAGTTAACTTTGAGTATGTGTCTACCTGTTTGAGCCAATCTTCATTTTCCCCTGGAGAGCACTGTGCTTTGGCTGTAAGCAGCCCCCCCACCACCACCACACACATCTTCCACTTTCTCGTATTCCCTTCTGTTAGCAAATAGTATCCATAACTGATCAATACTGTGTGTTTGTTAATTTAAACTATGAACACAGTAGCCTACTGATACAAGGTTATCCTGGTTTTCCACCTGAGAAATTAAGAAAAGACTTACAGTTTCAGAGCAGTCCTTGGTCAATTGTGATTGTTTCTTAACACATACTTGTCTTGCTTTGTGATTGTTTCCAGCCCCTCATTCAAGAACCTAACAGGGTCTCTACCCACTTCGCACCCCACCCTGCCCCCTATTCCCTCCCGCCCCCAGTGGTCCCACCTTTATTGCACTCAAACCCCTCCCATCTTTCCAATAGCCAACCACAGCGCTAACCCAACACTACCTCCTCCATATTCCCTCTATTATCACACCTCCTCAACTGACATGTACAAGCATACCTTTCCTTTCTTCACTGCATGCACTCTCCTTGCATATCTTACATCCTACCAAATCTCCATCATTCCCCCACTCAACGACTACCACTGTACTACTACTCACACCATCACTCATGTCTCACCCATACTCAGCTCCCCTCCCACCAGCTCAAGAACCATCCCTATACACCCCCCACATATTTTACCAACTATATTACTCAAACGTAAAGCATCCCTACAACTTAACATAGTAACCCTCCCACCATATCTATTACCCACAGAGCACAATCATAAAGTTTCCCTTATAAACAAACACATTCAAAAACTGAGAAAACTAATAATCTCATGCATATCAAAACTAGCCCTAAGTGGAGACATCCACCCCAACCCTGGCCCTACCATCTCCAAGCCCAATCCTCATAATCAGACTAGAAACCACAACTTCTCCCATATTACAGCCAATAGAAAGCCAAGTGACTTCCTTCTACTAAGCGTAAATATTAGAAGTATATCCAACAAAGTCCATGAACTCCATGCCACCATAGACTTATACTCCCCAGATATAGTCATCCTGACAGAAACCTGGCTAAAACCACACATTACCAGTGAGCAAATACTCCCTGCAGGTTACGGCATACTAAGAGTAGACCGGCTAAACAAAAAAGGAGGTGGTGTAGCTATAATATTTAAACAGCATCTAAACATCCAGATCTTAAAATCATCAGCTCCACAAATAGGCAATAAAGAAATAATATATACCAACCTCAAAATTAACCAAAACAAAACCATCAACATAATTGGATGCTACTTCCCACTTGGCCAAAACATCCCTCCACTAGAAAACCTCCTCAGCTGGTCTATCCACCATCTCCCCCAAGAAACTATCATCTTAGATAATTTCAATATTGACTGGCAATCCTGTTCTGGCAACAATCCAACCCATCATGTACACCTTCATGGCTTCACCCAACTAGTCCAGTCACCAACAAGGATAAATAAAAACTCCAGCAAGCATACTACCCTGGATTTGATACTAGTCAGTAAGAACCCCCAGTCATATATAACAGGCTGCTTATCAGATAGCCTCAGTGATCACTCCCCAACATTCCTACTCAAGAAATACCTGTACCAAGCTAAACCTGTCATCTATCGTCAAATACATAAAAAAATATACTTTAACCCACTCACATTCATCTCATCCCTCAAAGAATGTAACTGGCATGCTCTAAAGTACCTCAGTCTAGATGACGCAGTTGAATTTTTTAATACTACCTTCCTGAACATCCTTAATTACCATGCCCCCATAAGATTTTCCAGAACCAAAGCACAACCCTCCCCATGGCTACAGAAAACCACTAAGTCAGAAATGAAAAACAGGGATAAAGCCTGGGAGCACTAGCACAAAACCAAAACCCCCGCAGCTAGACAGAAATTCCTAGAACTACGCAATAGAGTCAAAAAGCTAATAAAACGGGACAAATTCCAATACTACCAGTCTGCCCTAGACTCCTCACAACACAGCCCCAAACAATTCTGGTCCTCCATAAACTCCATCCTCCACCAAGGTAAAGTCAGTACCCCTCCTCCTAACATCCCTCACTCCTCAGAAAATATTGCTACCTCATTCAACACACACGTCACCCAAACCATACTATCACTAGCTAAACAACACAACCCCCCCTCCCCTCCAACCCACACCTTCAACTAGTAATCTCCCCACTGCCTTCTCTTTTTCTCCTGTACCTACCTCCAACATAAAAAAACTCTTAACTAAACTTAAACCCACCAAATTAGCAGCAGACAACCTCCCAAGTGAATACCTGCAAATCGCAGCTGATACTCTGGCCTACCCAGTATCCATCTTGATTAACCGATCTCTGTCAGAAAGTTACGTTCCCACATTGTGGAAAGTCTCACATATAATTCCCCTCCACAAAGGCAGACCCTCTGCAGAACTAACCAATTACCGCCCCATAGCTATTCTCTCTCCACTCTCCAAAATACTAGAGAGATGCATACACTCTCAGGTCTCACACTACCTCCTTACTAACAACCTCCTTTCCAGTAGTCAGCATGGTTTCCGACCAAACCATAGCACCACCACTGCCTTACTCTCCTTTACTAACACTATCCTTCAGCATAAAAACAATGGTTATCTCTCCTCTGCTACTTTCCTAGACCTATCTAAAGCATTTGACCTGGTCCCACACAAACAACTTATCTCTGTCCTCAATAACCTATCCTTCTCACAATCAGTCACCAACTGGTTTCAGAGTTACCTGTCTGACCACCAACAATCCGTTGTATGGCAGAACGACATATCTCCCCAACTACCTGTCTCCATAGGGGTTCCCCAAGGATCCATCCTTGGACCCCTACTTTTCTCTGTTTACACCAATAATCTAGCCTCTGCCACCAAACATGGCACACTCATCCAATACGCAGATGACTCAACCATCATCTGCTCAGCCCAGTCCCTACCCAAACTGCAAAAAGTCACACAGGAAGCCTTTTCCTCTGTTGAAACATGGTTATCCGATGCCCAATTAATACTCAACCCAAACAAAACTAAACTACTCATCTTCCAACCCACCAAACATACTCAAAACAACTCTCACTTTAACATCACAGCAAAAGACAACACCACTATATACCCAACTGAACACACCAAATTGCTAGGAGTGGAAATAGACAATAAACTAAAATTTGACATTCACATATCCGTGACCATAAAAAATGTCCACAAAAACTAGGAGCATTATACAGAAATAAACAATTTCTCACCAAAGCAGCAAAGATTTCAATAGCAAATTCCCACCTTATCTCCACCCTACTTTATGCCTCTCCAGTATATACCAACCTAAGGCAATGTGATCTAAACAAGCTAGAGACCTGCTACAACAAAATCACCAAATTCGCCACAGGGGCATCCTACCGTAGTCACCACTGTCTCTCACTTGCTGAACTGGGCTGGCTTGAACTCCCTCACCTCCTTCAGTGGTATCAACTCTCACTCACCCACAAACTAGTAAACCATCCACTAAATGTCCCATCCCTCCAGAATCTACTCCAACCCTATCGCACCACCAGACCACTAAGATCCAGCAACAAAAATCACTTGCAGATCACTAAAGCCAATAACTCAGCTGGCGAAGCACTATTCTCTTGTTCCATTGCAAAATTATGGAACTCACTCCTACCCACAATTACCTCCGTACCATCATTCACCAACTTCAAAACTTTATTAAAAGCGCACCTAAAAACATGCTGGCTATGCCCTTGCAACTCCCACTCTAATATCATCCACCCCATCCAACTACTACCTTTCTTTCACGTCCACTAACTACCTTGATGATAGCAAGCTCAGATGCTCATAAGCCTAGTACTTATTATACAGCAGGAACTTCTCATTGTTACAGTTGTTAATGCCTGTTATGTACTTCACAGATAAAGATTCTAGTTGTCTACTGATGTACTATGTTCTTCATCTGTAAATATGTTGTAAATAATTTCTATGTTAAATTGTTAATCACTATGTAATCCAATGTAACTACTGTCTGTTTATTTTACTGTGGAGCTTTTCTCCCCGGGCCTCCGCTGAAAATGGACCCACGTCCAGTCGGCCACTCCCGGTCAACAAATTTAAATAAATAAATAAATAAATACCCTGTAACAGACTACTATAAAAATTACCTGTTAAGCTAGTAAATCATCATCTAGGATTTCTGACATGCTTGTATGATTGTTTTACTTATATAACTATTATTTTTGTCTACTCATTGACCTATCATGTTCTATCACAGCTTAATCTCTCAGTTACCTCCCCCAAATCTTCTATACTGCTCTTTCACGACTGAAACCATGCCAGCATTTCTTTCATCTTAGTAAGATTCTAGGCTGGATTCACGAAGGCTTGCACGGAGTCTAAGACTAGAGTAAGACTTCATGCAGCCAACATGTCTGCCGAGTGATCCAGGAACAGCCGGCAGGGGCGTGCAAGAGAGCTCCTAAAACGACTCTTACACGGACAGGATTGTGTTATGCAAATTACCTTATTTGCTCCTGAAAGCTATGCAAATGAGGTAAATTTGCTACCCAGGAAACCCTAACCTGTCCGAGTAAGAGTAGTGTTATTTGCAGAAATGTACTCATTTGTCAACTGAGTACCATTCTGCAAATAGCAAAACAGAGCCATGACAGCTCCAAATAAAGGATGCATCCAGTTGAGGAAGCATTCCAATGGCCAAATATATTGCCATTGGCATTTATTCCCGTTGCAAAAAAAAAAAAAAAAAATATATATATATATATATATATATATATATATATATTTGTTTTACCATGATCTCCGATGTTTAAGCGTAGTGCAGTGCTGCGCAAACATGCCAGAAAACCAAAAAATAAAAGACACAAATAGGGAATTTATTCAAAATATTAATTTGCCACGCAAGTGAACGGCAGGCTGAAGATAACATGGCTACTGAGTAGAGGTTGCTAATAGGGGAAAGCTCAGTCTGGGAGATGTAGCTAAGCATTAGTAGGCAATCCTATGCAAATGAGGATAAGGATAGTGAATCCTAATATTTTCTGCTATGTGAACCATGTCCCTAGAGTGTAAGAGTAGGAAAATGGGAGTAACAGAGTAGGAAATGGTTGACATCATGAGGGGATATGTATGAAAAAGACTGCAAACTTATTTGAGCAGCGTGGCATGTGGTTGCTGTGAGTTAGTCAGGACTAAAAGAGGTGTGTCTACAGTTGTCTAAACTGAAATCAAGAAACTGAAGGTGTACACCATGGCTATCACTAAAGTTTCTTGCAAAGCTGCTTACACTGTGTGCGTGTGTGTGCGCACGTGTAAACCCGTTTATGCCTGTGTGCACCCTTGTAAGCCTGTGTAAGGCCGTCTAAGCTAGTATACACAAATGTGCACCCACCTAAGCATGTGTAAGTCTGTGGAAGCATGTGTGAGTGTGTTTGCACTTGTTTGCATGGCGCTGCCCCCTGTGGAAACAGAAATGGGAAAAGGAAGGAAAGGAAGTAGTAGGAAGTTAACTAAGGAGAACTAGCAGATCTGCCAGATGAAATCAATCAGAATCAGCCAATTACACAGGCAGTACACTAGCCCAGCCCAGCCCAGCACCTAAAATTCTGCAAACAACATTTCCCCATGTTTTTCTCAGAAACACTGCAACACTGCAGTCAACAAAGAAAAGTGAAAACTTAAAAAGCTTAAACTGAGACCTAAAAATGTTAGGGGCTGCCATTGCTGTTATAAGGCAACATGTGCAAGATGGTGAGGGTGGTGCCATTGCGAATGATGCTTACCAACCCACAGTGAGGAGACGGAGAAGAGTGTACAGACCCAGGGTAACCTACCAGGGGCAACATGAGCTGGAGATAGTGGAGCACTATAGAGTGGACAGAGACCTCCTGCATCAAATTGTTGAGCTGTGCAGGCCATGCCTCACACACAAAACCAACAGAGGGGACCCATCCCAGTGGAAACCAAGGTATGTGTTGGCCTAAGAATACTAGCAGCAGGTACCTTACAGAGACCAACTGGTGATATGATGGGGATTTCACAGGCATTAGCATCAAGGGTACTGCACCAGTTCCTGAATGCCATGTCAGCACATGTCGGTGATCATGTATATTTCCCCAATTCCCGTGATGTATTGGCCAGCAATATGCATCTCTTCCAGCAAATAGCGGAATACCCTGAGGTAGTGGGTGCAATTGACTGCACGCACATACACATCAAAGCACCAGCTGGTGAGTGGGGTAGGGCTTACTTCAACCACAAGGGCTTCCACTCCATCAACTGCCAGGTCGTGTGCGATGCCCAGGGCATAATACTGAATGTGTGTGCTGGCTTCCCTGGAAGCTACCACGATTCCCATATCTGGCATCTGTTGCAGCTGTACCAGACATTTGCAAACGGGGACATCCCTGACTGTCACCTAGTGGTGTATGCTGGATACGCACTGGAGCCATGGCTGATGACACCCATCAGAAATGTGCACACATGAGGGCGTGGCCAAGGATGAACACAGGATAGCAGCAGATTTCTTCAGCTCCACCAATTTCATTATATTGACAGGAATTAATTACTTAAAAAATTAATTCTTGAAGTAATTTTCTTTCTAAATATGTTTGTTTTATATAGTTCTTGAACTATATCTAAAAAAGAAAGGAAATCTTAATAATATTCCTGTCAGAAATTACTTTGGAAATTTTCTTGTCAGTTTATCAGTCTGAAATGAGTTCCAGTAAGACAAATTCTCAAGACTCCAGCATCAAGAAAGAACTTCAGTCTCTGATAATTATAGTCCAGCAACTTACTGCTAAGATGGATAAAATGGATACTAAAATAGACACTTTCATAGAAAAAACTACAAAACAAATAGACTTGTTACATATGGACCTGCAACAACAGAAGATCCAGATGACAGGCATAGAAGAAGCTGTGAATGACATGGAAAATAGAATACATGAAGAGGAAATCAACATTGAGTTTCTGCTGAAACAAAATACACATTTACAAACAAAGCTGGATGACCTGGAAAATAGATCTAGGCGCAATAACATTAGGATTTTTGGACTGCCAGAAAATATTGAAGGTAACAATATTACTTCTTTTTTAACAACATGGCTCCCTAAAACTTTAGATTTACCAGAAGCATTCTCTTTTGGTATCGGAAGAGCACATAGATCTATAGCTAATACTAACTCTAACAAAAACTATCCTAGATCAGTTATAGTTAGATTTCTATCATCTTTTGATAAAGAGATGGTTCTTAAATCTGCTTGGGCTAAAGCTCCTGTTAAGATTAATGAAACAACTGTGCATTTTGACAATGACTATTCTTCCATGGTATTAGCTAAAAGAAAAGTTTTTCTGCCACTAATAAGGGAGCTTAAAAAAGCACAGTTTAAAACATACCTTCTGTTTCCTGCCAAGATTAAAATCTTCCTTCCTGATGGTCCTAAAATTTTCGATGACTTAGACTCTGCTTTACTGTTTATCAAAAAAAATAAGATTTTGGAAAAAATAGAAGAAATGGAATGGGCTAGTCCTTCGTTAAAGAGACTGGCAACTGAAACTTCGTGGA
>NC_056730.1:1059296324-1059298824 GCF_019279795.1 Protopterus annectens | reverse complement strand
AACCATGTATTAGCAGTCAATGCCATGCAAATGAGGCAGATAATAGTGAATCGCAAAGCTGGCTGGTGTAAGGATGGAGCAAACGGCAGCGGTACTACACCGAGGAGTGGCCTACGAGATACATGTCAATCGCAGAGGGGTGTGCCACAGTAGGAGGAAGCATATTGGAGGCCAGCAAACCTGGGCTGTACAATGCATATCACAGCAGCAGGACCGGCGTGTGAGGAAATAGATGCGCTGAGAGTACATAATGCGCGCACAGATGCATGTGCACAAGGATGACTATGTTCCCCAACACAGTCATGTGGCCTCCCAGTCAACAGCCACGGATATAGGAAGGTAATGCGGAGAATATGAGGAAATGCGGAAGCAGTGTAATTGGAGCCGTAATGAGCAATCAACACCAATTAATCCAGGAAGGGCAAACGGCGGCAGCCGACAACTCTGTATGCAGACTGCTGCATAACGGGAAAGGGGAGGCATATGATTGCAAAGATAGTAGGGGATGTAGTAGAAATGCAAAGAACAAAGAACCGAAAAAGCACAGCCAAGTACAGAGGTAGCATAACTGCGGCTGCAGATAAAATGCATCATATGCCATGTGCCTGCAGGATGCAGTAATGTAAGATGCAAAGCTAAGCCAATGCAGGCAACTGCAATGCAACACTAAAGGCAATACCATTGCAGTTGCAACCGTAAAACACCGAAAATAATCCATGGATACGGCTGCACAGACACACCCAATGACATCACCGGGTATACAGCACAACAGTATAAAGTGTGAATGCACACAACACACAGCGATTTCCCAAACGCCGCACCGTAGGGTGTAAACACACGGGAACTTTTAATATGTATATGGTGGGTGCCGTGGCGTGATGCATAGGTATGTGGCAGAGACAGACGGAGTTGCGGAGGGTGGTGCCGACAACTACCGTAGGCCTCACAGGAGAAGGAGAGTGTTCAGACCAAGGGTGACCTACCAGGGGCTGCAAGACCTGGAGATAGTAGAGCGCTACAGGGTGGACAGGGACACGTTACAGCAAATAGTGGAGCTGTGCCGGCCACGCCTGAGAATAAGAGACAACAGAGGGGAGCCCATCCCAGTGGACACAAAGGTATGTGTGAGCTTGCGAATACTGGCTACAGGTACCTTTCAAAGGCCAACCGGGATATAATGGGTATCTCACAGGCATCAGCATCTAGGGTACTACACCAGTTCCTGGATGCCATGTTACGACATGCCCATGAGTATATAAACTTCCCCAGATCTCAGGAGGTGTTGGCTAGCAATATGCGCCGCTTCCACCGTGTGGCACAATACCCGGAGGTACTGGGTGCGATCTATGCGCACATAGAAATCAAGTCACCGCCCGGGAGCAGGGTACCGCTACATAAACCGCAAGGGACACCCTCCATCAATTGCCAGGTCGTGTGCAATGCGCAGGGAATTATCATGGATGTGTGTGCTGGCAGCCCTGGAAGCTTCCACGACTCCATATCTGGCATGCCTCACAGCTGTATCAGGTATTCGCCTGGGGACATCACACAAGGTCACCTTGTGGGGATGCTGGCTATGCACTGGAGCCGTGGCTGATGACACCCATCAGAAATGCACACACACACACATGCAAGAACGCCATAATGAGGCACACGCACAAACCAGAATAATCATAGAGCGTGTGTTTGGGATTTTGAAATCACGGTTCCGGTGCTTGGATACATCTGGTGGAGCCTTGCAGTACTCTCCAGGCACATGTGCCCACATATTCATAGTATGTTGTATGCTACACAATATGATTCTGCGGAAACAGCTGCTGCAGGGACATAATGGTGTAGGGCCACCAAGCCCGCCACAACTGCCAAGGCAAGCACAGGCACAGGGCGTTCAGCGCCATGAACACGCTGTGCCAGCCCCAGTAGGTAGACGGAGGCGTACCCAATATGCCTATGCCCTGGCAAAGAAGGAACGCATAGCACATACTTTGACAGTGTAGGCCCCATGGACTGACACCTCCTTACCTGCACACACAGTGAAATGGACGCCACACAAACATGTCCGCCCGTAATGTGTACCGTATGGCGGACCTATGTGTGACTCCAACAAAGGCACCGCCCAAACACTGCACACCCAATAGCCAGCAGAGCATGGACCGCCAACACCTCACCGCGCGCCGGTTCTACAGCACACGGCGTAGCCGGATGCTGCCACTATCGCCGCAAGTCGACCACATATGTACTTATGTGCATACACAGATCTGAAATAGATATCAGTACACATGTAGAAATATATGTACGCATACACAGATATAAAGTACAACAGGGTAATATGGAACCCAGGGATGCAAGTTCACAGATAGGTAAGACGCGAAATCTCCACATAGTAAACATAGTGACCGACAACCCGATCATCCGGGAGGGTGGGCAGAGCAGGTAACGCCAGCCATGGAAATGTCAACCTGCATCAATACATATCCGCATGTCGGGAATTTTTTTAAAA